>NC_053164.1:126155231-126442731 GCF_016835505.1 Polypterus senegalus | reverse complement strand
ATAGCTTTGGTCACTGAGTGCAAGGGAAAAATAATGAAATATAGTCTATAAGTTATTAAACAGTAAAACATTAACGTTTTAAGAAGTACAGGTACATTGAGCACTACTGGAGTGGTTGCGGGTAAACTACATTTTAAAGACTGTGTAACAAAACAGGTAAGTAACTAACAGCAGCTAAAATGTATATGGATCATCTCTCGGTAGTAGATCCCTTTTGAAAGGCGCTACACGACGGCTGTGGTATAGAAATTACATTTTCTATGTGAACGTTCAAATTTGTGCCTCTGGTAATGTGCCTTACCGGCAATTAAAGAAAATTATTTTGTGTCCTCTGCCGTGTTAAGAGAAAGGCTTTGGTTTGGGATAAAAGGAAAAAAGGTGTAAAGAAAGGAAAGTTGCCTTTTTCTTTTATATAGTATAGAGAGATGTGTTCGCTGACGTTATGATCGCCTTTTGGCGACAGTCGCGGTGGGTCTTGTGTAGACTGGTGAGACGTCCCGCCATTAATCGGCTGTGATGGCACTGTGAGTCCTCCACTCGTATGCGTGTGTTCATAATCCGAGCTGAGGACCTGATAATCGTATACGTGCAAAAGAAAGTGTGAATCGCCTTAATATTATTTTGCCGTGGTGTAGAAAAGGGGTCCCGTGTTTGCACTTGTCTGGGCTATAGCTCAGGGGGGATGAAAAAATTAAAAGTGCTCACTTTGACTTAAGGCAGAAGCGCAGTCAGCGTCTCAAAGGCGGCACAGCTATGCACGCGCGGTGGCTGCTCGACTTTTGCTGGGCAGGAGACCCCTTTTGTACACAAGTTCATGATATCAAAAGTCTCAGCGCTCTTTGGAGGTAATTCATATATTATATATATAGCAAAATACCTCGCGGAGAAGTAGTGTGTTAAAGAAGTAATGAAAAGAAAAGGAAACATTTTAATAATAGCGTAACATGATTGACATTGTCATGAGTGTTGCTATCATATATATTCCTGCCTAAATAAGTCACCCGCTTCGCTCTTACTTTTTACCGTTCATTTAATCATGGCTAGTGGCGGAAAAATTATAAAATGGAAGGAGGATGGCTTTACCAAAACAATTATTGATGGCTTAATCGATTATTCATAAAGCTTGAATTGGTGATCTGTTTTTCTGTGTTAACCTCATATTTTTCATACTTCTTCTCAAACTAAGGTGGTGCGAGGGTAAAATGAATCGGGATGCGCTGATCAATGTAATCCGGTGTACCAGGAAATCATGCATTGACAAAAGCTCCCTTTGCTTGTAATGCAAAGTGTGATTAAATGCATTATTTTTCAACGTTATGGAGCACATGCATGAAGCTTCTCAGCTGTGCTTGTGCTAAGAAAAGGAAAGATTTTAAAAATAGCGTAACACGATTGTCAATGTGACCTTTTGTAAGTAGTGCCTGGAGGATTCAGTGTGTTGAAACTCTAGAGACAGCGTGTGTATTAACTTGAGGTAAATGGGAGGGAGATGATGACGTGACTCCCCACCGCCTTAACTGTCAATCCCCACAAACACAGTCTCGAATTTGCATAAGCACACCCCTTCACCTACAATTTTAACTTAGTTACAAAGTGATCAAAACTCGCTTATATCCTCGTCCTCTCATTAAACTTGTATCCCGCATTACCTGTGGGCATGTGAAACGCCAGCGTAGCCTGTCTATGAACTTAATTTAAAGTTTAGGTTTACACCTTGCTTTCTTTCCGAGGTAGCAGCACTCATGAATATGATAGTATATGCCACTCGCTCGCTTCATATTGTTTCGCTACCTTCTCAATTATATAATGCATGTTTTCTTAAGCGCTTTTGTAGGTCTTCCTGGTTTTCTACGTACTGCGTTGACAGTCAGTTCACGTGATTACGTGGGAGGCGTGATGATGTCACACGAAACTCCGCCCCCTACGTCTTTGCAGCTCTACTCCATTACAGTTAATGGAGAAAATACCTTCCAGTTATGACCATTAGGCGTAGAATTTCGAAATGAAACCTGTCCAACTTTTGTAAGTAAGCTGTAAGGAATGAGCCTGCCAAATTTCAGCCTTCTACCTACACGGGGAGTTGGAGAATTAGTGATGAGTGAGTGAGTGAGTGAGTGAGTGAGTGAGTGATTGAGTGAGTGAGGGCTTTGCCTTTTATTAGTATAGATATATATATATATATATATATATATATATATATATATATATATATATATGGATTTAGGGTTTCACTTGTTTATTGACAGAAATAAAATAGGAAAGTGTTAACTGGTTCAAAGGTAGAAGAAAAACTTACTTTTGAAGCTTTTCATACTCTCGTTCAAAGTCTCTTTCCACCTACAAAGAATACAGAGTGCTGGTAAGTATACTAAATTGAAATTCAAACAGTAATAAATACTTTCCAAAGATTAATGTTCTTTGTCACTCCTATTGGGACGGAGTATATTGAAAATTAATATGCAAATACTGCATTTATTAGAATAATGCAAATTTCACTAGTACCTGCAAAACAGATGTAAGTATTTATATTTTGAGACATTAATGCAATATTTACACACAACTTGTCTTAGAAAATTACTAAGTAAGACTAAAAGAAAACTTAATAATGAACATCATACAGACTTTCAAATAGAAGTGGGAAATACACCAGCTGATCCAGCATATACATCCTCCATTATGGATTTTGAAAAAATGCTTTATTGGTAGCATAAATATTAGTGCAAAAAGAAGCAGGAATAATTAATTTATATCTGTGTAGTAGTATCTTAATTGTAATGTCTTTTTGGATGGACTTGTATGGAAACTAAGTTTAACAAGAGAGTCTAGCCTTTCAAGATTATTATTAACATTACCCAGAGTGCTATGTGATTCAACCTGACTGTTAAGTAAATACTTGTATTTGCTTGGCAGCAACAGTAACAATATCAGTGAGAGAGCAAGTGCCTGTAAGATAAAGAAGCTATGTGTTTGATGTTTCAACCAAAGTGAACACCTGTTATTAAATTTACAGTCATATGAAAAAGTTTGGGAACGCTTCTCAGCCTGCATAATAATTTACTCTACTTTCAACAACAAAGATAACAGTGGTATGTCTTTCATCTCTTAGGAGCATCTGAGTACTGGGGTGTTTTCCAAACAAAGATTTTTAGTGAAGCAGTATTTAGTTGTATGAGATTAAATCAAATGTGAAAAACTGACTGTGCAAAAATTTGGGTACCCTTGTAATTTTGCTGAATTGAATGCATGTAACTGCTCAATATTGATTACTTGCAACACCAAATTGGTTGGATTAGCTTATTAAGCCTTGAACTTCATAGACAGGTGTGTCTAATCATGAGAAAAGGTATAAAAGGTGGTCAATTGCAAGTTGTCCTTCCCTTTGACTCTCCTCTGAAGAGTGACAGCATGGGATCCTCAAAGCAACTCTCAAAAGATCTGAAAACAAAGATTCTTCGTATCATGGTTTAGGGGAAGGCTGCAAAAGGCTATCTCAGAGGTTAAACTGTCAGTTTCAACTGTAAGAAATGTACTCAGGAAATGGAAGGCCACAGGCACAGTTGCTGTTAAATCCAGGTCTGGCAGGCCAAGAAAAATACAGGTGCGGTATATGCACAGGATTGCAAGAATGGTTACAGACAACCCACATATCATCTTGCTGCAGATGGTGTATCTGTACATCGTTCAACAATTCAGCACAACTTGTAAAAAAGAAAATTTGTATGGCAGGGTGATGAGAAAGAAGCCCTTTCTGCACTCATGCCACAAACAGAGTCACTTGTTGTATGCAAATGCTCATTTAGACAAACCAGATTAATTCTGTAACAGAGTGCTTTGGACTGATGAGACATAAATTGAGTTATTTGGTCATAACAAAATGTGCTTTGCATGGTGGAAAAAGAACACTGCATTCCAAGAACAACACCTGCTACCTTACTGTCAAATTTGGTGGAGTTTCCATCATGCTATGGGGCTAGTTCAGGGACTGGGGCCCTTGTTAAAGCCAAGGGTCGGATGAATTCAACCCAATGTCAACAAATTCTTCAGGATAATGTTCAAGCATCAGTCACAAACTTGAAGTTACGCAGGGGTTAGATATTCCAAGACAATGGCCCAAAACACAGTTCGAAATCTACTAAGGCATTCATGCAGAGGTAGAAGTACAATGTTCTGGAATAGCCGCCACAGTCCCCTGAGTTGAAGATCATCGAAAATCTATTGGATGCAGGGGGGAAATTGCTTCGGTTCACGACCAAATCGGTTTACGACCAGAGGTTTGGAACGAATTATGGTCGTGAACCGAGGTTCCACTGTGTATGTGTAGTTGTTTAAGCATTAGGTGTGTTCTGTGTGCACTCACTGAGGTTCCTGTTAAAGTCACTCCCTCTACAGTTTTTATATTTGCTCATACTGAGGGTTTTGTTAAAGTTACCCCATCTGCCATTCTTATATTTGCTCATATTTGGACCTACGTCCATATTGCAAAAAGTGTGCAGAAACCCTTGCAGCACACACTGTGTCCTGAGCAAAAGTTTTATCACTGAATTGCTGAGGATTTTGTTAAAGTGACCCATCTGCCATTCCTTTTTTTGTTCATATCTTGCCCTGCCGTAGTGCAAGTGTGCATTGAATATCCAACAGGCTCTCACTTTACCACTCAAAAGTCTTATTCATAGGTACTTTCAATTTTTTCCAAACATTTTACCAACATGAGCAAAAGAAGTGTTCAGAAAACAACACTGCTCAGTTATTTCAGAAAAGAGATGCCACAAACTAATGGAGGTGCGGCATCAACTCCTGATGTGGCAATTTCAGAAGCTGGTCCATCATGGGAAATCTCCTCGGCACACACTCTGCCAAGGCCATGAAAAAAGTAAAATTCACATTGAGTCTTCTGTTGACCTTTTAGGAAAGTGTGTACTACATCAAACTGGAGTCGGTCAAATTGAAAGATCTCTATCTGTGTTAAATAACTTACAGAGAGATGCCTTTGTGGGAGCTTTAAGATCAATGCATTGGTTGGCAAAAAATGAGTTGCCACATACAACGTTGTTTGAAAAGCTGTTGGAACACTGTAAAGAAATTAGTTGTTCCTTTTTACAACATCTCAATGTTGGTAAAAATGCACATTACTCCTCTGAAATAATAATGGAAGAGCTGCTGAATGTCTCAGCATCAGAAATAAAGTCTAACATACTGAAAAATATACACGCTGAAAATGTTTTCAGTATTCTGTGTGATGAAACCTCAGACATCTCAGTTGTAAAACAATTAATTATTTACATTAAATATGTTTGCCAGGTCACTAAAAAGGTCAGAATTAGTTTTGTATCAACCTGCAATATGATTGATGGCAAAGGGGAGACTACAGGTGCTGGTCATAAAATTAAAATATCATGACAAAGTTGATTTATTTCAGTAATTCCATTCAAAAAGTGAAACTTGTATATTAGATTCATTCATTACACACAGACCGATGTATCTCAAATGTTTATTTCTTTTAATTTTGATGATTATAACTGACAACTAATGAAAGTCCCAAATTCAGTATCTTGGAAAATTAGAATATTGTGAAAAGGTTCAATATTGAAGACACCTGGTGCCACACTCTAATCAGCTAATTAACTCAAAACACCTGCAAAAGCCTTTAAATGGTCTCTCAGTCTAGTTCTGTAGGCTACACAATCATGGGGAAGACTGCAGACTTGACAGTTGTCCAAAAGACAACCATTGACACCTTGCACAAGGAGGGCAAGACACAAGAGGTCACTGCTAAAGAGGCTGGCTGTTCACAGAGCTCTGTGTCCAAGCACATTAATAGAGAGGCGAAGGGAAGGACAAGATGTGGTAGAAAAAAGTGTACAAGCAATAGGGATAACCGCACCCTGGAGAGGATTGTGAAACAAAACCCATTCAAAACTGTGGGGGAGATTCACAAAGAGTGGACTGCAGCTGGAGTCAGTGCTTCAAGAACCACCACGCACAGACGTATGCAAGACATGGGTTTCAGCTGTCGCATTCCTTGTGTCAAGCCACTCTTGAACAAGAGACAGCGTCAGAAGCGTCTTGCCTGAGCTAAAGACAAAAAGGACTGGACTGCTGCTGAGTTATGTTCTCTGATGAAAGTAAATTTTGCATTTCCTTTGGAAATCAAGGTCCCAGAGTCTTTAGGAAAAGAGGAGAGGCACAGAATCCACGTTGCTTGAGGTCCAGTGTAAAGTTTCCACAGTCAGTAATGATTTGGGGAGCCATATCATCTGCTGGTGTTGGTCCATTGTGTTTTCTGAGGTCCAAGGTCAATGCAGCCGTCTACCAGGAAGTTTTAGAGCACTTCATGCTTCCTGCGGCTGACAAACTTTATGGAGATGCAGATTTCATTTTCCAACAAGACCTGGCACCTGCACACTGTGCCAAAGCTACCAGTACCTGGTTTAAGGACCATGGTATCCCTGTTCTTGATTGGCCAGCAAACTCGCCTGACCTTAACCCCATAGAAAATCTATGGGGTATTGTGAAGAGGAAGATGCAATACGCCAGACTCAACAATTCAGAAGAGCTGAAGGCCACTATCAGAGCAACATGGGCTCTCATAACACCTGAGCAGTGCCACAGACTGTTCGACTTCATGCCACGCCACATTGGTGCAGTAATCCAGGCCAAAGGAGCCCCAACTAAATATTGAGTGCTGTATATGCTCATACTTTTCATGTTCATACCTTTCAGCTGGCCAACATTTCTAAAAATCCATTCTTTGCATTGGTCTTAATTGATATTCTAATTTTCCAAGATACTGAATTTGGGACTTTCATTAGTTGTCAGTTATAATCATCAAAATGAAAATAAATAAACATTTGAAATACATCAGTCTGTGTGTAATGAATGAATCTAATATACAAGTTTCACTTTTTGAATGGAATTACTGAAATAAATCAACTTTGTCATGATATTCTAATTTTATGACCAGCACCTGTATAACAAACACTCTAAGTGAGACTATGGACATTCTAATCTGGTTGGACTAGGGTCAAATGGAACAGCTGTTATGACTGGGAAACAGAAAGGTATGGCAAAACTGCTTAAAGATAAAACATCTGGACTCTTGGTCAACTGCTACTGTGTAAACCGCCGATTGGCCCTTGCAGGTGCCCAAGCAGCAGCTGCTGTACCTTATTTAACAAAACTGAATGACATCTTAAGGCAGCTGTTCTATTTCTTTCAAAACTCTTCAGTTAGGATGGCTGTTTTTTAACAGAAATCCAAAATACTCTGAACATTCCCCAGACTGAGCTGAAAAAGGGCAGTGACACTAGATGGCTGTCTGATGACTTTGCAGCACAGTCACTACAACGGTGTACGATGAGCGTCATAGCAGTGCTGGAAAGAGAGGAAACTGAACGAAATGACATCACAGCTGAAGGATTAAGCAGATGTGTTAAAAAGTACAATTTTGATTCTTCTCCGATGATGCTTTCAGACATATTACCTTTGTTGTCCAAACTATCTAAGGCTGGGCAAAGGCAAGATGTCAATCTTACTGAAATTGAGCCAATTTTGCTCCCCACAAAACTGTCCATCATGGAGTTGAAAGACACTCCTAGGAGATCTTTTCAAAGCCTTCATCATTGTTTGGCAGAGGAATGGTCAGATCTCTGCATTGTTTATACACAGAGTGATGTAATGTCATTCAAAACAACAATATATGATAAATATCTAGAGACAGTTGTCAAGCACCTAGATGCAAGATTCCCTGACATGCCAATTATTTCCAGCTTTTCAAAAGTTTTCAATGCAGAAACTCACGATTCAAGTGAGTCTGCTGAAATTCTTCTCGATCATTACTCCAAAAATGGTAGCCCTCCAATTTTAAAATTTGAAAGTAGCAGGCAAGAATGGACAGTTAAGTCAACCATACAAAGACTTCAGTCCAAAACAGATTTTACTAAAAATGGCAACGATATCAGAGCTCTAAGAGTCATTTCCAAATTTAGCCAAACTAGCTCATATTGGGCTAGTGATCCCCGTGAGCACAGCTGAATGTGAAAGGGGGTTTTCTGCCCTTAAAAGTATCAAGACATGTTTGAGAAATCACAAGAATCAAAGCACACTAAATAATCTCATGCTGATCTCCATGAAGGGCCCAGATCCTGGGAACTTTGATTATGGGAAAGCTGCAGACAACTGGGCGTCTAGGAAGAAATATTTAACTGAAGACACCTTCTGCATATGCAAGTTGGCTTTGAAGAATATTTTAAAATTTTTCTTCATTAGGTTTCCTATACTTTTTTTCCATTGTTTTCACTTTTCTTCCTGACAGCGACAATACTTGTGCCTCTTGGTCTGTCATAACAATTGTTATTTAAAATTTTTGCTAGGGTTGCCGGATACTGAATTTGATACTTCTTAAATTTAATAAAAATATTCTGGCATAAGTGTCAAACCTTAAAAAAGAAGTCATATTGAGCATTGGAAAACAATTAATAATAATTAACAAATAAAAATAGTGCACATTTAATTTTCCTCACCACCAAATTTCCCATCCCGCCCCACCCGGCTACTTTTTCCTGCCACCCGGCTGGAAAAAATTTCTGAGGAGAACACTGGGAAGAATGGTCAAAAATACCTCCATTCAGAATCCAGACACTCATCAAAGGCTACAGGAAGCGTCTAGCGGCTGTTATATTTGCAAAAGGAGGCTCAACTAAGTATTGATGTAATATCTCTGTTGGGGTGTCCAAATTTATGCACCTGTCTAATTTTGTTATGATGCATATTGCATATTTTCTGTTAATCCAATAAACTTAATGTCACTGCTGAAATACTACTGTTTCCATAAGACATGTCATATATTAAAAGGAAGTTTCTCTAAGGCAGAGTGGTGGCTCTGAGGCTAGGGATCTGCACAGGCAATTGGAAGGATGCTGGTTCGAATCCCGTAAATGCCAATAGGGACCCTGCAGCAAGGCCCTTAACCTGCAATTGCTGAGCGCTTTGAGTAGTGAGAAAAGCGCTATATAAATGCAATGAATTATTATTATTATTATTATTATTATTATTATTATTATTGAAAGCTCAGCCAATGATTAACAAAAATCCAAAGAATTAAAATGGGTTCCCAAATTTTTTCATATGACTGTATTTGAGTACCAGAGCGTTAACAAGCATTTTGAGCAATATCAAGCTCATCTGTGTGAACAATTAATCAGTAGTACATTTGTTAGTTGTTTAAAAAAAAAAAAAAATTCAGTCTGAAACATTATACTAGTATCTGATGAAACCATCAGAACCTTTAATTATACGGCTTTTTGACCATATTGTCCACGCCTACATTTAAAAAAAGCAAAACTGAAAATAACATAGTACAAATGAATGAAACACTATTTGATGAAATCATTGATAATAAAATTGGTGGCATTCAGAACAGAAGTAACTGAACAACCATTCAGTTACCCTTATTCAAAAATGTAATAAAATGAAAGTCAAAACATATCTCCATTAAGGAAAACAATCAGAATTTGATTCTGTTTCAGAGTAATCACTATAGTGTGATTCATAAAGAAAAGTTACACCAATCCCATCCCTGTTTAACTTGACTTGCTGCAACATCTGAAAAGAAACATGCAGGATCCCCATAACAAATTTGAGAAACAATCAAGTAATTCCCTTATATATTGGTCATACCTTCTGAATATGTAAATATCTGCAGAAATATACTTGTACCTTCGCAACATATGTAGTCTCATCATCTTACTCTTGGATATTTTGCAAGCAATACTGAAGGTTGCATTTGAAGAGTGCTGTGTCAAATTAACTAAACTGGTCAATAAACAATGGATAGTAGGAATGTTTTGATACAATTTACACACTGCCTGCTTACAGAACTTTGCAAAGCAAGAAAATAACAATAAAGTCTATAATGTTCCACATTCAACAATAATTGCATAAAGCTGGCACTAGCAAAAGTGTGCTGATTCACATTTATAGAATCCTGGTTTCACATTTATATACTGTATTCCTGTTCTGGTGCATATTCTACCCATGTCTTTATGAGCTTTTTTTGGTGATACATTGTTTCTCTTTCATCCCATATCTTAAAAACTTGCAAGTTACACGGACTGCCAACTATAATTTGGCTGGATGTAGTTGAACCTGGGAATATTTATGAATATGCCTTACAACAGCCCAGTAAATGCTACAGCCAAGATTGGCTCTTGTAACTTAAAGATCAAAAATACAACAATGAATGTGGTTGCCTATATGGCTACTGCTTAGTAAAAGGACACCAATAACAACATTGCTAAATAAGTACTGTCATTAGGCATATTAAGCCAAACCAGAGGAATACTCAACTATGAATCAGGTACACTGTGTAAAAATGGGCTTAAAAGCACACACTAAAGCTCCTTCAGTCTTCAATCACATTATTTGAGGTGAGCTATATAATCAGAAACCTAATTTGATGCAAAGTCATACAGTAAGTCATATAGAACCAACTAACCTATCTACGTGAAAATTTAGCCAAAAATATAAAATATTCCTCTTACCAAAATATTTATTCCTTAATGCAAGAAACACTAGAAACAAAATATATAAACTAAAAGTAAAAACACTAATTTAAGACTATTACATTCTAGAAACACTGTAGTTGCACGATTGAATTTCACTTACAGTAAAATGGGTATAATTTTAAAGATAATACGATTTTTTTTATTTTTTTACTGTTCCAACACTATAGTTAAGGTGTGTGCGAGTTCAGGGTTTGTTCCTGCATTGCGTTCTATGGTAGCTGGGATAGGCTCCAGCAACCCCCTCGACTCTGTTCAGGTCAAAGTGGATTTAGTCTATGACCAACTGACACTGTAGCATAAGTGCAACACACAGCAAATGTACGAAAGGTTAAATGCAGGGTATCCCCAAGATATAAGGGCTTGAGTTATTACCATTTATACTGAATGCTACAATCGGCTAAACAAAAGAAATGCATGAGAAGCTAAGCAGACTAGCATCTTATTGAATGGCGCAAAACCCCTTAAAGGCTAAACACTAGCCATAAAGTACGAAAGATGCCCAAAGAAAAGTGTAGATTTACAAACAAGCTAAAATATAAATACACACGTTTTCAACCTGGATACAAAGCAAATGTACCATCTGCACATATGCTATTTATGTGGCAGTAACAAACAAAGACACTATAAATTTAGCAAGTTCATGCTCACTCTAGAAAGGACAAATCTACTCTTAAGGGAGAAAACTCATCAGCAAAAGTGACAGACCAGTCAAAAACAGAGGATGCCGTGACAGCAGTTCAGAGCATATTGGAATTTGACACTGTTAACCAAAATAGTTACAGATCAATGGATTGTATATTTGCCTTGATAAACAGGACATTCCCAGAATCCAACAAAGCCCAAGAATTTTCACGTGATCCCATTAAGATCAACAATAATGCTTTGACTGCTCTGTATTTTGCTGAAACAGCTCAAAAGGCACTTCAAAATGTACCTCTTTTTTGGACCGCAACTGACAGAACCATGGTTTCATGGAAATATTGAACTTAAATTTAACAATATAGCAAAATTTTTGAAGAGTTTATCTACTTTTTGCTATTATGGAAGAGAAGCAACAACTCTGAAATGGTTTAAAAGATTTACTAAGTTTAATAAAAGTAACTAGGTTTAAACTGTGTCATACACTTGTGAGTAGGAGGCAGTTAAAGGGCCTGAGTAATTTTAATAAAACATCCGACTGGAGGCGGTGGAGTGTGCTAACTGTCTTTCTCAGATCCCTACAGACCTTTTCTGGGAAATCTTGCAAGGTTCCGGAGCCTCAGAAGACATCACTTCCGGTGCCGACCCCTTTCCTGACATCATTTCAGAACCAGAAGACATCACATCTGGTGCCAGCCCCTTTGCTGACATCACCTCTGGTGTCGGCCCCTTTGCTGACGTCACATCCAGTCCAGAAGACATCACTTCCGATTCTGGCCCTTTTGCCGATGTCACTTCCTGTATGGGCCTTTAAAGCCTCGATTTTTGTCTATGAGAATCAGTTTTGTTTTGGATTTTGTTCTATGCACATTGTGCGCTTAAAAACTGAAACTTTTGCAGCCGGGAAAACAATATACGGATGGCTGTCCCAAACCTTTATGATGACTGGTCTAATTATTATCACAACTGATAAAAATGAATAAAGTAATAAAAACTCAGATCAGACACACGTGTCAAGTGCTGATTATCAAACACTAAGTGTATAATTGTATGTAAAAAACTAAATTTGATTTTGTACCCTTCTGAGTACGTCCATGCATTCATAACTCGGAAACTAAAAGCGCTTCTCCTGAATCAAAGCAAAATTCAATCATCTAACTTACTTTAGATGATTGAATTTTGCTTTGATTCAGGAGAAGCGCCCACGCTTTTAGTTTCCGAGTTATGAATGCATGGATGTACTCAGAAGGGTACTTGAGGGTGCCCAGGCATCCTCTCCTCTCCGGATAAGATCTAATTAATTTTTTAATAATTGAAAATTTTAAACATTTTTGAAAAAGTTGATTTTGAAAATTAATAAAAGGTATGAATTTGTTTGGAAAAAAAAATTTTTTACTTTTTAGTACACTGATTTTTTTAAAAAAGTTTCGTCTTGAATGAATCTTTGTGACCAAGAAATCATGAGTTAACTTTTGATAGAAAGTCTTCATATGGCAGTTAACATACTTTATAAAATGTATTTTTCTAAGATGTAAAAAGGATAGACCCTATGGTCTATCAGTGGACCTTACATTTTAGAGTGCGATCCGAGACCACTATGTAACATGTGTCGAGTCATTGAAGTGTCTATACGTTTATTATGTGCTATGTCATTGTCAGGAGTCTTAGCATTGTCTTCTCATTCTTTCCATTTCTGCTAACGCTTCGTTATTGCATGGTTTCTTTCACGTTAGCTTTGCACAGTCCAGGTTCAATTTGTAGAGAACTTACTCGACTTAGTGCAACGTATGCTTCTCCGCTGGCAAATAGTGCTGGTCCTAAGTTTATCACGTGTAGTCTACTGTACTGCCTTGAAACTTGTGAACAGTCGAGGCCCATGATAGTATTATAGGGAGCATTCTTCTTTCCATGGTACCGTAGCTGTACTTGGCCGGGAATTGCTTCAAAATTGGCTGAATTGTGTGAATGCCATCATTACCAAAGTCAATTTTCACAGATGGTACATCTATGTCATACATTTGAGCTCTCCAGTACAGGGGCCATATGATTTCTGTGATGTGTCCTATTGCGCCGTTAACCAAGCCTTTCGAGACGTCTATGTTCGACCACACCATGACCTTTGCTCCCACGAATATTTCAAGTACCTTTGGAAGACCAGCTGTGTTGTTGATGGCGGTCGGAGTGATTTTATCCATGTTGAGGTCTGCGGATTTCCGAGTAGCATCCACAAACGTGTCCTGAGCTTTGATCTTAAACATTTCAATGTTCTTGGCTGTGAAATGTTGGAGAACAGCTTTGTTGTGCTCATCGACTTGTTTCTTTGACGGATATATGCGCAGCACTTTTTCTATGGAGAACTCTCCGGTGGCATCTGTGCGGTGTTTTCCTATCAATGTATTCATGTGTACTGGTCGGAGCTCACCGATTCTCAGTTCATTTAGTAGATCTGTAAATGTTGTGTCTCCTTGCTGTCGCATGTTCTGTGTTAATTCTACTAGTGTAAACAGTCGCCATAAATGCATGGCTGGTATCATTCATTGTGGCTGTTCGAATACTTCGAATACTTGATGTCCTCTGATTGGTGGTAGCTGCATTAGATCTCCGAAGAGTAGGACATTGATACCGAAAGGCTCGTCGTTATTCTTGAGCTGTTTCAGACGTGCGTCTATCATACAGAGAATCTCATAGGGAACCATCGATAGTTCGTCTATGAAGAGGAACTCTATATCTTTCCATTGCGGTCTCATGGTGCGGAAGAAGTTACCAGTCAGAATTGGTAGGTTTGTGAGTTTTCCATCCTTCTGAACTGGCAATTTCAGTAGACTATGTATCATTTGTCCGGCTACTAATTTTGCTGCAACTCCAGTTAATGCTGCCACTATAACCACCTGCTTCACATAGCATCTGTTGACTTGGTTCTTGAGTAGATTGAATACAAATGTCTTTCCTGTTCCGGCACATCCGGTGATGAATAGTCTCTCGCGATTTGCGCTGCCAATCATTTGTTCTTGAATGTTGCAAGTGATGTGTACGAATATCTCTATTTGTCCCATATTCATTGCTCCCTGTGCCGCTGCGAATTGATCATCCGTCATAGCATTCTCCACTACTACTTCTTCATAGTCCTTCAGAAATTGGTTGTGGCTGATCTAAGATTTCGAAGGCATGGACCTGGTTGAATGTGTTCTCCAATTGCCGGTCTCTTTCTCTGTAGGTCTCCATGTGTCTGTTTATTTTCTTTAGTTGTTCTTCTCGTGCTATGAATGCCTCTCTTGCCGTATCAAAGTTTTCGATTAATTCCCTTTCCTCTCGATTTGGCATATACTGAAGGAGGAGACTGTAGTAGTAGTGTTCAGGATCAGTGGCTGCTATGAAGTATGGGACTCGTACAACTGCTGGGATATTTCTGACTACCATCTTCATGTTGTCCTTTAGCTTGATGAATTTCTTTCATTTGCCAGTTTCTGTTTCGGCTTCGTATGCATCATCATCAATATCCTCCTCGCTCTCACCTTGCTTCTTTGGGTAGTGAGGCTCGAAGAGCATTGCAAACTCAACGAAGCTCATATTTTTGAAGTCATAATCCGGATGTTCGTCTGGTCATTGGTCATAGTGATTGAAGATGTTCTTATATCCTGAACCATAATTTTGTTCATCAAATCGAAGCATTCTATATCGCTTCTCGGGCTTCCGTGTATTCAGGAATATGGCCTTTCTAGACCTATCTCTCATCTTAAGGTGTGCCAGACGAAATTCGCATTCACATGCTGATACTTGTCGCTCCTTCAATATTCTCATATATATTCTGAACAGTTTTCTTGAGATGTATATGTAGGCTCTTCCTACCTGAAAATCTATATTGCAGAACCTATATTTAAACTGCTAAAATCAAAACCTGCATTCTTATCAACTTCACCATTGAGCTCAATTTAATTTGAAGTTTCATTTGGCAAAAGGCATATTTAAGTTACAGGTATTCATTTTTTTTACTACATTTGTTATTAGCGCCTTCTAGAGGTGAAACTAAAAACTGTTTTCCCATATGAAATTTATGTTAATTAATTATGGTAGATTTATTTATTAACTAGCAAAATACCCGCTTCGCAGCGGCGAAGTACTGCATTAAAATTTTTATTAAGAAGAAAATTAAACCTTTTTAAACTGTGGGAAAATATGCCAATAATTATTTGTTAAGGATCTCTTTATATACCACGTTGTCAGTTCGGCCCTCCAGTTGTAATATGACCAAGCTGTGCGCTGAGCTTACTCTTGAGCATGTAACTTACAGTTGGCCATGTGAACAGTAATCTTGTCTCAAATCTCAGAGCTTGGATTTCTGCTGTCATAATCGGTTTGAGTTTCATGGTTTGTTTCAATTACGACAGTATTTGCAGGATTTGTTGTGTTGAAGTGACATTTGGCATCTGTCAAGCGTTGTGAGCACACAACCGGTTTCATCGATAAAATCACATCCAGCTTTTGAGAGTTTAAACATTCGTAAACATCAAAGTGTCCACTACTGAAATCGTCACCTGTGAATCTAAGATGTTTAAGAGGCATTGGCGGTTGTCGAAAGGTGTAAAATATTTGGCCATTTCGGTACACTTGAAAGCGACAACCGAACAATTCAGCGGCAGCCATCAACTCACATGCAGAACCATAGGTGAAGGGCTTAAGCATTTCACTCTTCTAGTGCTTCTGTGTAGTATAATTATCTCCTGTACCGTCATCAGTCCACACCTTGAACCTGTCCCAGTCATTCAATACATAAGACACAATGTTCCTCCGGATATCAAGAGTGAGCCTGATATGGCCGTGCAATATGTAACAAAGAGAATGGAAAAGGTAGGTGGTATCTCTGGGCATGGAAACCACTCGGTAAGTGACAGTTCTTTGATCGATAGTGATCACCTCGATAGACATGGTAATGGGGGTTGGAATGATAAGGGAAATAGGTTCCTGAGCAATGTAAAGTAAGTGTAAAATACCTACACAATAAAGTAGAGACCGGAGCGACGGACAGTCTTATATGGGCGGGCAGGCAGCCAGCCAACAACGTGGGAGGCGTTGGGATAGGGGACCCAACGCCGCCTCACACGGTGACCGAGGTGCAGGCTATGGACGTATATATGTACGTAAGTAGGATTCAGTTAGCGTTGGGAACCCATGTACCAAATTTCTTGAAAATGGGCCCATAAGTAACAAAGACTGTTGAAAAGTTCAATATGGCAGCCGACAGTGGCATCATACCACCGAAATAAGTACGTACATCGGTTTTGGTTAGCGCAGGGAAGCCACCTACCCAAATTCGTGAAGATGGGGCCATAAATAAGAAAGTTCAACATGGTGGACGTTGTCGACCGTTATCGACCATTACGTGTAGAATTTCGAAATGAAACCTGCTTAACTTTTGTAAGTAAGCTGTAAGGAACAAGCCTGCCAAATTTCAGCCCTCCACCTACATGGGAAGTTGGAAAATTAGTGATGAGCCAGTCAGTCAGTCAGTGAGTGAGTCAGTGAGGGCTTTGCCTTTTATTATTATAGACTAGCAAAATACCCGCGCTTCGCAATGGAGAAGTAGTGTGTTAAAGAAGTAATGAAAAAGAAAAGGAAACATTTTGAAAATAACGTAATATGATTATCAATGTAATAGTTTTGTCACTGCTGTGAGTGATGAGTGTTGCTGTCATATATATATATATATTATATATATATAATATATATATATATTATATATTATATATATAATATATATATATATATAAATATATTTACACACACACAAACATATATATATATATACATATCTATACATATACACATATATATACACACACACATATATACACACAAATACATATATATATATATATACATACACACACACACATATATAAACATATATATACATATACATACATATCTACATATATACACACACAGCTATTTCAGATCAGTGCAATACGCTGCTTGTTAAAACGGATAACTCCCGCTCTTACGTGCAAGTCTGCGTGGATATTATGAACTATCGTATTTGTTCAAGTTCTATTTAAATTTTAAATAGAAGGAATTTTTATTTAGTCGACAGAAATATCTTTCATAGGAATGGTAAAAACAGACAGGAATATTATTCGTGAATAAATCAACTCAAACCTTAAACAACTTATAATATTTTGCTCTCCATAAAAATATATCCTGTCTAAATTATACAAGTTAGAAATAAAGTAAACGTTAAAAGAACAAACATTCAAATTTCTTTACTCTTATGTAATTTTATATAAAAAATAAACTTAGATTTTAAATATCCCAAAAGATTTTGCTCTCCATAAAAATATATCCTGTCAAAATTATACAAATTCAAATATGAACATGCTGCATAACAAAACCTGGAAATATAAATAAAATGTGTTCCTTTCAGCAATAACAAATCAAATCATTCAGTTGTCTTTGCTCATATGTCATTTTAGAGCTGGACGCCTGACATCTTTTTTTGGCAACAAGTTCGTTTCTGTTTGGTGTGAGGTTCTGTGTTGTGGAGATTCTCAGGATGGACTGCTGGTGCTCATCGGTGAGGCGACTCCTGTGTGCTGTTTTGTTAGTCTTTATCACTGAGAAGAGCTTCTCACACAGATATGTGCTAACAAACATGCACAAGGTTCGAGCCGCATGTAGACGGACTTTTTTTGTTCTTCAAAGTCACCAAAGCGCCGTGCAAACTCAGTTCATCAGCAAAGGGCGTATTTGGGAACACCGTAGTGACGACTTGGTTTAACATTACTTGGCAACAGGGAAAGTGGGGCAAATTGCACTGGTGCATTTGTGTCTCCCATAAAATCAGCTTCACTTGAAATCACTTTGTGATTGTGCACGGGTAAAAACGTCCGCTGAAGTGTCAGATTCTTATTTAATTCTTCTGCTTTCTGTATCTTCTGCATTGCATTCAGGTTACCCTGATGTTTTGTCTCATAGTGCCGTCTTAGATTAAATTCTGTTAATTACAGCCACATTAGCTCCACAAATGAGACACACGGGTTCAGTAAACATATACTCAGCCTCCCATCGGTTTTTAAAGGCTCTATTTTCAGAATCAACTTTTCTCTTCAGCATCGTGTGAGCTAGCTTCACAATAACTTGCAGCATCATAAGCTAGACTTGATTAACGCGGTAAGTGTTCGGCAAGGCAGCTGAAGCGCTGCATTATGGGATCTGTAGTTTATTGTGTTACCAGCGCTTCATATACCCGGGCCATGAATAACAATAATACAGTATATAAAATGATCTCGCGTGCGGATATAATTACGCCGGGCGGATGTGGTCCATGCCCTTGAGTTTGACACATATGGACTAAATAGAACTTGAAAAGATATATTTTTTTAAATGTGATCGCGCAATTCAGATAGAGTTGACGCGCACTACAGCCTGCATGCCTCAATAAGTCATCCTCCCCTCGCTCTTACTTTTTTACCGTTCATCTAATGAATACACCGAGTATGGCTTTACCAAAACAATCATTGATGGTGAATAAAGTATCAATTATTCAAGTATGTAGATCGGGATATATATATATATATATACATATATATATATATATATATATATATATATATATATATATATATATATATATATATATATATATATATACACACATATATATATACATATATACATATATACATATATATATATATACATATATATATATACATATATATATATATACATATATATATATATACATATATATATATATATATATATATATACACATATATATATATATACACATATATATATATATATATATACACATATATATATATATATATATATATATATATATATATATATATATATATATATATATATATATATATACCGCTAGCGGAGAAGTATAAGCTAGAAAAAGAAAAGGGAGCATTTTAAAAATAACGTAACATGAATGTCAATATACAGTATTTGTTTTGTGAGTGTTACTGAGTGTTGTTGTCATCAAGGATTTGATTATCATTATTTCTTTCAATCAGGTTCGTATTTGTAGGATGTGTTGTGTTCAAGTTACATTCCGTGTTTGTCAATCGTTGTAAAGATGACAGGTTTCATTCATCGATTCGTTTCTTACTGCATCAATAAACAGCTCGTCTTCTTCTTTATCTGAGACCTGACACACTGCATGCAAGGGTTTTTATTTTACACTGTCTTCCTTTAGCGGGACATTGACTTTTTCCACCGTGTGCTTTGTTTCCGCAGTAGCTGGATTTATGAATATGCTTGTATGTATCAAACGCTTCATATTTTTTGCTGCCTTTTCAATTGTGTAATTCTGTTTTTGTTCAGTGCTCTTTGGAACTGTTGCTTTTTATCTGTGCACTGCGTCAGTTCACGTGAGCCGCTCGGTGTACATGCATCGAAGTTTTCCAGCTGTGCTGGTGCCATCTCGTGCTATGTCCATGGCTGTATTTAATGTTACCTTAGTCCTGGCACTTAAAACTTTCTCTCGCAGTTTCGCTGAGTTTGTGTCAAACACCACACTGACCATCTCATCTTCCTCTGCATAAGCACAGTCCTTAACCCGTGAATATTTAGTGAGAGTTTGCTATTGGATTGCCGCTGACGGACGGCCTTATATGGGCAGGCACTAAATTACAAACGCCAGCGGCAGCCTGTCTATGAACTTAATTTAAAGTGTAGGTTTACATCGTGCTTTGTTTCCGAAGTAGCAGAACTCATGAATATGGTTGTATATGTCACTCACTCGCTTCTTATTGTTTCGCTGCCTTCTCAATTATATAATGCATGTTTTCTTCAGCGCTTTTTGGAGGTCTTCCTGGTTTTCTATGTACTGCGTGATTATGTGGGAGGCGTGATGATGTCACACGAAACTCCGCCCCCACGGCGTTCAAGCTCATCTCCATTACAGTAAATGGAGAAAAACAGCTTCCAGTTATGACCATTACGCGTAGAATTTCGAAATAAAACCTGCCCAACTTTTGTAAGGAAGCTGTAAGGAATGAACCTGCCAAATTTCAGCCTTCCACCCACACGGGAAGTTGGAGAATTAGTGATGAGTGAGTGAGTGAGTGAGTGAGTGAGTGCTTTGCCTTTTATTAGTATAGATTAGTAAATATGACAATTGAATATTGCATTGTCATCAAGATCAAGTAAGTGTGCCAAATGTCAGCTCGATTGGACCTTGGGAAGTGGGTTAAATTTCAATTACACGATTTGTAGCATACATACAAACAGGTGAAGTTAATATAAGCGTGGTAATAATAATAAAATAATGATAGTAATAATAATAATAAAATAATAAGAAAATGGTTTTGGCTCTCCCTATCTTTGAAGAAAACAAAAAACCCCAGACTTGATGGTATTTTACCAGTAATTGTTTACAGAAATTAAACACCTTATTTATACCTTATTTATAAATATTTAACAGGTGTATTCTGGCATGTCATTTGATAATAGCAAAGTACCTGATAAAAATTGCAAATGTGAATGAACTTGACAATAAGGGAGCCAAAAAAGATCAAAATAATTAGACTAACAAGATTTACTTTTGTAACATGCAATTATTTTGTGTTTTATATTTTTAATTAATTTAGACCAATTGGTAAAGATCTGTTTTCATTTAGATATTCAACAGTCTTCTTCTGTTGATCAGTGTAAAAAAAATAAAATAAAACAAAAACAAATGATACAGACAAGTGGAGTAGTAGACAAAACCAAAGCATACAATGTACCCAGAGCTTCCAAAAGCTTTTGATACTGTGAAGCATCAAAGATTAATTTTCAAACTATAAGTTGTTGGTCTCCAAGATAAATTAAAAAAAAAAATGGACCTCAAATTGAAAGCAGACAAAGAGTACAGATAAGAGGAGAACACTCGATTTGGGCTTTGGTGACCAGTGAGGTTCCTCAGGGTTCTGTACTTAGGCCACTAATACTGCTCATTTATATTAATAATTATGGTACAGTTAAACTTGAAATACTGTGGAGGCCATTAAAACAATTCTAAAAGAACCAGGTAATGAAAAGAATTTGGCAAACACCTGGAAAATGACACTTGATGTAAAAAAAACAAAAACTGCAAAGAAGTACAAGCAGACAAAAGAAACATTAATTAAAAACACACAATGGATCAAACTAAACTTCGGGAAGAAACCTCTGAAAATAATTCAGGGATTTACATTAATGCTATCCCAAGGTTTGTAAAAGCAATTAAACTGGCAAAAAAATGTTATTGTAAAAACTGTTTAAATGAAATCAAGGTATATTATGCTCAGACTGCATAACACACTAGTAAGACTGCATCTGGAGGACTGTTTGCAGTTCAGGTCATCACTGTAAAAAAACTCATAACAGCTTTAGAATCTGCATAGAAAAGATAATCTCTGTACATTTAGGGAATAGAGGTAATCACCTACTTTGTGAGTGTTGGAGAGAACCCTTTGAACAGCTAACACTCATGAAAGAGTTAAATCGAGGTCTTCAAAATTTTCAAAGGCACCAATAAAGTTGATCTGAAAAATTCTTCCTATTTAATAGTGAATAACATATTCAAAGAAACTAGTGTAGTTTAAAGAAGAAGCGCATTTAACACTAAAGTCTTGATGCACTTCTTTAGGGTTGTATTGCGGCAATTTAGAACTAAAGCTTGACAAACTAAAAGAGCTCTTCTTTTTATTAAACTTTTTAAGTTCTAACTAAAATCTGCCAACTTCATACTAATAAAAACTATCATAAAGCATCACAAAATTATTATCTTGCTATAGGCTGATTTATGAGGCTACTAAAGAAAACCATATCTTTTGCAAAAATTATATAATGACTGAAGGAATAGATCCCTTCAGAAAAGAAAACAAAATTATTCATTCTGATTTTGTGACTTTGCTACATGTATGGCAGAATTATACTGCAGTGGCTAAGGCTGCTATTGCAAACTCCCGGTGACCAGCATCAATTTCCAAATTAGCTATACTTTTTTTTACTAAGTGTGCATATTTAGCCCAGATATAAATCATTTTAAATTTGTGTACATATGAATGCTGTCTATGCACAGGAGATTATCTAAAACATCACTCTATGGTAGAATATAATCCCACCTAAATGATAAGAAGTCCCCATGGTTAACTCTGTTAAGAATGGAGAGTGAATGTCAAAATCAAAGCAAGAAAAAAATTTCTCACCAAATGATATTCAGTCTCAAAATGACAGAGGTAGATGTACCCTGGACAATGAAGTTACTGAAAATCAAAATGTAATTCACCAAAGGGTGATTTAAATGGGGTGATTTAAAGAAACAATTCAAAATAATGCATCTCTGCCCAAAAGGTAAGCATGAAGGCACAATAGAGGAACAATGAGCAGAAGATCTTCCCTGGAGAACTGAGGGATGTCAGAAATTATTGGCCACTGGCATTTGGTGCATGGCATTTATCACTGTGTTTTTAAAGAAGTGGACTGTATCTGAAAGGAAGCTTAGATAGAAATGTGACAAATTCTGAAGGAATGTATCAGTTACAATAAATAATTGAAAACAAGACTATAGAAGATGCAGTAATCCCTTTGTTTCATTTACACAGATCAAACATCACCTCCTGGGTCTAAAGGATCTAGGAAGACCAACCTTGTTGCTTACTCTGAGGCAACAACAGCACTACATAACACATTACACATGCCAAATTTCCTCCAGTGCATCAAACAACGTCTGCTTAAGTGCTCAGGGGGGTCATGACTGATGTAGTCTTAAAACCGCAAAAAAAAAGAAATTAAACTGATCAAACAGATTGTCAAGGAGCTCAGGGAGGTTAGTCAGGTCCTCCTTCTTATTAAAATACTCTCAGCGGTCTTTTTTAACATATTCAACAACAAATAAATGAATATTTACTTTCTCTTTCTCTAATGCACTACCTACAAAATTACATACTTATCGAACAAGCTCACATACCCTACTGAAATTTTGACTTTTCATGGCACCAATCATGAAGACATTTATGCCTTTGTTTCTAGCCTAGGCTAGTACTACAGCAGGTTAGGATTTGTTTTACTACAAGCAGTGTCTCTTTTTTTACATCTCCCACCATTGCCTGCTCTTTTGCAACCTCGCGTAACACTTTGTACACCATCTTTAATTAAAAAAAAAAAGTATTTTTTCTTTTTTATATTTGCCTGATACATTATGATGCTATTTAATTGTTACTATATTTAGCTACAACTGCGTACATGTACTGTATTTCTGCTTATATTAACATGTCATTAATTGACTGGTAAAAAAAAATTCAATGGTTACTAGTATGACAAAGCTATATAAATGTTTCATTTATTATTTGGAAGGCAACCCACAATCAAAACACTTATATTCTTCATTTATTTAATAACATCTATTCACAAAAAAACTAAACTGTATTTGCCATTTCTACATCTTTGCTTATAAAAAAATTAACAATGAAATCACCAATTAATTAATCAACCTACTAGTATGTTAGTGTATGGGATTTCAGCTATGCTGGGAAGCAACTCTAAATAAACAATGACCCAAAGCTTTAAGCCAACACATTCACTTCAGGTGTCATGCTTATATGTATAGTATACTGATTACATTATCAACATTTGACTTTAAAGCTCTTTTTTAAACTACCGGGGATACACATTTTATTTAACTTAAGCAGTTAAAAAAACTGCTTTAAAATTAAAAACTCTGGGAGTTATCACATCAACAAAAAGTCTTATAAACAGCAATGAGCCAACCAATTTTTTGCCTGGACTACATCCTAAGAAACATTATAGGACAAAATATTTACTATGGTGAGTAACTAATGATAAATTGCTGTTTTTTAACTTTCTTCTTCCTTTCAGGGTGCATCTAAAGCTACTCAGAAACTATGAATGAATGGTGCCAGTGTACCTGCCTAGTACACACAGAAACATAGCCTGTGTGTGGGATAGTACTCTTGAGTGGGTGCAATCTGGAGAAACCACTTCCACTATAATTGTCTGTCGCACACCAGACTTAGTATATGGCTAGCAGCCGCCTGTGACATTAGAGAGACCAGAGGAAGGAATAGGAGCAGTCTGGATACTTTTGTTTGGAAAACGTCACTCACAGTTTACAAACTTCTAAATCCCTTTTTATGTTTTCTAATTCAGACACAGCAGCACCATGCAAACAGACAGCAACCCCAAACCTTGTACCAGAGGAAACCACAAACAGAGAAACAGTAAATATCCTGAAGTGTTTAAATCAGAAAGGGCAGATCACTAGAAAACTTTAATTGCAACAATTAGAATATGGCCAAAAGAAAAAGGATAAATTATACAAAATGAAAAAATCTTCTTCAGATTCAATCAATAACATGATTTAATTTATTTAAAGCAGAAACATAGGACTAAACATTAGGTTCTGTTTATTTTGCTTTCAAAATAAACTATATTTGTACTTTTCTTTCCTTTCACGTAAATTCACAAACTCAAAATAAAAAAAAAGTTAAGACCTCCTTATTTAGTTGCACTATTCAGAAGCAGCAGTAAAAAGACAGTGCTTACAAACAACTATCTGTTTTGTTGTACAATCAAGCTTTAAGCTGCAAGAATTGCCAAGGATGGCATCCCCTCTACGTGGGCTGACAAATTCATAACCTCCTCCAGTTTTCAAAACAAGTGGGCGTTTTAATGAGGTACAGATTTATACACTTCTTTAGTCTTTTCATGCTTTTTTTCTTTTATCTAATTTGCTGATGCATATAACCTATTTTTAATTTGTATTACTGTTGTTTTCTTTTGAAACATCAAAAAATCTGTATTGTCCCAAAGATGAGACAAGCTCTACACAGCAAAACTGGTTGGTTGAATTAAACTAGTCTGATGTCTGGTCTAACTGGTGTCAGACTTCAGGAAGTGGGTAGTTGCTATATGATTATGTTACTTTTATTGAAACTCTTATTTAGAAGAGTATCGAGTTTTAAGCGTAACTACTTGTGTAATAACATACATACCATAATGACATTAAGATTATTAATAAGTAGCAGAGATATATTGATGGCTAATAAGATTCCATTTATTCCAGCTGCTTTCATCTCTAAGTAAAATGAACACATTTACAAGGACATTGAGTATGAAGCATTTAATCCTCAGCCTGTAACATTCTTCCCCAAAAACATACTGGCTGTGAGAAAGCATACCCTGTACAATCTCCAAGATCTTTTATGTTAAACAACAGCATACACTACAAACTACTTAAATCCTTTTTTAAGAAAACTTTTAAAAAGGGTGCATAAAAAGATATTTCAGTAGCACTTTACTTTCTGTTCTCTTCTTTCTCAATTTGGTAATTATTATGCTTTGATTTTCATAAAAGTAATCAGGAATTAAATCAATTACAAAAAATCAATAACAGCAAGATCACGGGTAATTTAGCACTAGAATCCCTGAAGCTTACGATTTTTTTCGTTGTTCCTGACATATACCAAGACACTTGTAGCTCCTTATAACTGTGCTAATAGCCTGCTTTTGTTTTGCAAATGTGTGGTTTAGCAGAACGCAGCTTGCTACACCCCCCACCCCCCATTCAGTTAGATAAAGTTCATTTGAACTTTTTTTTAATTTTTTATTATTCAGTTTTATTCTTGGATTCTTGAATAAAAGTCAATTTGGATTATTTTTTATTCAATTTTATTCTTGAATAAAACTTAATTTGAATGGTTTTTTAATTTAGTTTTATTCCTGGATTCTAGAATAAAAAAATCGTTCAAATGACATGTTGATGTGAATGTCCATGTGCGAGGAAAAGTAATATCTACCATAGACACTGCAGCTCTTGTTTGCACAACAAGACACCAATGAGAAATGGTTGAGTGTGTGTGTCTGCTTTTATCAAATGTATGGTTTTATTATTAAAATAGTAAGAATAATAACAACTCATTACTGAAAACGGTAAATGCAAGGAGGTCCCGGGACTGAACCCGCAACCTCGAATATGAGGCATCAGTACTTACCTCTACATCAGCCAAGCAAACATGTCTACTTTGTATCAATTGATATTTGGGCTTCAGTTTTTACACACTGCCAGCAACATGTCAATTGAGCCATTTCTTTTTCTATGGTTATATTCTTGAATAAAAGTGCAATTGTTTTGTTATACCTTTTGTGAAAGTGTTTATTTGATATTTGGACTTCAGTCTTCACACATTATACACTTCACGTCAACATTTTATCAGTTATATCTATAACATGAAAAAAGTTTCTCACATTTGCCTCGCATTTCCTGTCATCCTATATTTAAAAAGATTGTTGTAGACACAGAACACACATGCAATGTATGTATTCCAAATAATGATATTTGCCCTATACAATTCCAGACACCTTATTCCCAGATAAACAGACTTCAACTCAGAGAATTTTGTGTCTAACTTGACTTCAGCTGTCTCGGTGGGGGGTGTGATGGCAGGCTGCTTTGCTGACAGCGCTGATTGACACATTTGCTAAACAAAGATGCTGAATACAAGGTGCAAAGGAATTTAAGTTGGCCTGGCATTATGAATATTTTCGTAAGCTTCAGGGATTCTAGTATTAAGTTCAATAATTACTAACTAGCTATTGGGATTGATTGTCTTGAACTGCTGATCTACCTGGTTACGAAGCTTGTTTAGAAGTATAGATGGGAGTGTGACAACATATTAAAAGCAATTTACAAATATGATATAGTTAATACATTTTAATTCAACTTTTAAAAGTTAGCAATGGTTTGATTTCAAGAAGACGCTGAGAGAGGCCATCCCAAGGTTTGTTATCCACAGTAGTGCCCTTAAACTTAGATACAAGTAGACCACTGCTTCTCAACTTTCAGTCCTCAGAGTCCCCAGTGACTACAGGTTAAGGTTCCATCCAGTTTCTCACTCAGTCAGCTATTGCTACCTTTAATTGATTTCATTGTTTAATTACCTAACCTGTTTTTCTATTTATGTTGCTTTTAGAAAACTGCAGTAGTGTTAGATTTATACTTATTAGAAATTAAGACATATTTGCAGTTTTTTGTATCTTTAATTGCTTACTTTGTTTTTTAAATTAATTTCTTCAGTGGAGTTTGCTTTCTTAATTTTATCTCAATACAGAATATTCATGATAAGCAGAGCACACACCCACAAAAACGGCTGTAAAACGATCATTTACTTCAGTGCAACTCACTTCTGTGCTTATTGGAAAATAAATGTCTAAACATCCAGAATATTAAAAATAATAAAGGAAAAAAATATTTTTCAACCATCTAACACATAAATTCCTGCTTTATTCAGTACAAATATACCATAACCAGTTTGTAACTTCCAAATGGTTGTAAAAAGCATATAAACTGGGAAATAAATGATTGCTTAATTAAGGTATGAGTCCAATTCAAAGAACAATGGGTCAGGGACATAAACCTGCAGCCACAGATGACCCCCAGGACTGATAGATGAGAACCATTGAAGGACTGGCTTGAAAGGATCAAAGTTGATGGGAAGGAACTTAAAGCAGTAAAAAGTCAGAGAAGTATAATGGTGCTTGGGCATGCAAGGATTTATTTAATCAGCAGGTGTATTTTGTACTAAATATGTGATATATTTAGCAGCCAAAGTTGGTGTGATGTGTTCCCAAGAGTGAGAGTCAGAACTCAAGCAGCTGAATTCTGGACATACTACAGTTTATTTAAAAGCTGAAGTCCATACAATAAGGCATTACAGTAATCCTGCCTAAATACCTTAAAAACAGGAATTAAACACAAATTGCGTCTGAAATATTCAAAGTTGGTGTAAGAGAAGCTATATATAAGAAGCATGCATTCACTAAATTATAAACATGTGGAACAAATTACAAAGACAACTTAAATATAATACCCAGACTTCTAATTAAAGAATGATTCTGGACAAAGATACAAACGATCCAACTTAGACTAATAAGACATATTTTTAATTAACAATACAGGTATTTCAGTTTTTGTCACTGTTTAGTTATAAAAAGTTATATGACAGACGTAACCTATCCTGCAGGCTAAGAGCAGGAGCTGAAAGTGAAGCAAATATATCTTTACACAGATCTCAATGTTGTGGACATGATGATGATAGTCCAGAACATGCACCCTAATAGTATTACATAAAGGAACTGCATAAATATTAAAAAGAAGAGACCCCAAAACTGAGCCTTGAGGCACACCCTGAGTACCAGGTATCAGTACCAGTACAAGATTTATTGGAACCCAGTGCAACAAACTGTTGTCTATAAGATAAAAGGTTTTTAAACCAATCTAAAATAGTGCCAGAAATTGATAAAAGTTACTTCAAGTATTCAAGCACTAAATTATGAAAAATTATGTTAAAGGCAGCACTGCAGTCTAACAAAACAAGTCAGTGCTATAAATAGAGAAAAAAAAAACAGACTGGAGTTGTGCAAATGTATCATATAGGTGAAGCCGTGATAGTGTCAAGGCAAAAGTCCACAGAAGTCTTGATCAACTCAAAGCAAAAAGGGGGTGGAAATGAGGATTTAGGATGGATTTTTTTGGTCCTCATGAAGTCATATTCATTTTGAAGCCTGTGGTTTTATTTCCACAGTACATGCCACTGCCCTCTTGAGAGACGTGAAATCCCATTTATGCTGAAACAATTGGAGTCCATTGTGAGGTCTCAATAGTGTTGAAGCAAACAAAAATACTCAAATGCTGGTACAGCACAATTTTAAAATCTGCATTTTTTTAACATATTATATAAAGTATTATGTTTTTGTTACTAATTCACAAGATGTAAGAGTAGAACATCCTAGGACCGGGCTTCCATTATGATCATAGCCACATCACACAAATTTACTGATTTAATGTTTCTAAAAAAGATCACCCTTTTATATCAAAGGCAGGAGAAATAAGCATCAAATTAAATGATCTTTTGATCTATTTTATCTATTCTTGTCAAAGATGTTTGTGACATTCTGCCCTGCAGCTATGGACTAAGTCTAGGATATATTCTAGAGCACGAGTGGCAATATTAGCACAAGGTCAAACCACTCTAACAATGATGAAAAAATTTGCTCTAAAAGTACAATCATGAGAATCAAAATGAAAACCACCCAGCATTACTGATTACACTGATTTAAAAAAGTAAATAAAAACCTAGGACAAAGATATATAATAATAAAGAAAATACTGGAAATGTTACACACAATTTTAAAAAAACAGCTAGTCAAATGATGTGACAGTATCATTGAAAATTTCCTTAATTAGAAACTCCTTTTGAAATATTAGTAGCATGACCACCATGACCAGAAACACATTGTTTTCTTAAATAGGAGTAACCAGATGGAGGACTTGAGAAAACTTTATTTTATCACTGTCATGCTTTAGTAATACACATAATATTCACAAATTTGTCAGTCATGTAACAAATTCTGCCTTGTTGTTTAAGGAACAGACATTTAGCAAAGTAATTTTAACATAATTTCCATACCAAGACAACAACGGTAAACTGATCATTTCACAGACATTTACTCCATGGCAATAATGTCTATTGTGATTATAAAGACTATAAAGAAAGGGGAAACGGTGCTTTTTCAGCAAATTCAGAATGTACAACAATGCTGCGATTCCTGTGCTGACATATGAACTGGAAGATAAAAAATTATACATGGTTCTCCAATATAGAGAGCCAAAAGAGCATTTTTTTCACACACCCATGACTGCGGAATGAGAAAAGTAAAGGGCCATGTTCATTCTCTGCAAAATTTCGGAGATTCACTAATGATATCTCATGTTTTACAATTCTCATGGTTCACGAAAACAAAATTCATGAAAACAAAAAGCAAACTATACATATTAGGCATGTATTTCATTGTTCCAAATACAGATTAAACACAAAAATACAATTTCTTCCTGACTAGGTCATGATTTTTTAAATTGCGTATTACTAATTGAAGTGAATGGTCAATTGTATGTCACAACTAAAAATTGTGCTCTCCAAATTGTTCCACCATTTCAAAGGGGTTATTGTTAATGAATGTCATTGACTGCACAGGGAATCACAGGATCCAAGAAAAAAAAATCTCCTGGCAGTAAAATTGCAGACAAACCCATTTATTATGCAAGTAGCACCATAGGAGGAGAACAAAAGATTTGTAACTAGACAGACAGACAGACAGACAGACAGAAAGATACTTTATTAATCGCAAGGGGAAATTCACATACTCCAGCAGCAGCATACTGATAAAAACTAGCTGACAAATCTCTTATCATCAAAGAGCATTTTGTAAGAATGCATTCAAAATACTTTGAACAAAAAGTAACAAAATCAGCTTGATACACAGAAACTGTATACAAGTCAGATTTCTTATTTCATCTGCATTATTTAAAGTAAAACATTAAAAATAAAATGAGAAAATAGTTTGCAGATTGTTGCTAGAAATCGCTAAATGATAAAAGCTACATATGTACTATAAAATATATTCTTCTTACCGTCTTAGAAATTATTTGTTTTTTTGGATTGTTATTCTTGAAAGGAATCCTGCAAAATAAATACAAAAATAAAATTAATTTTAAAGAATTAACAATTTGCAGCACAAATGGAAAATATTTAGTTCAACTAGTGACAATATAAAAAAAAAGATTCCTTCAAATGCTTAATTTTGTATTCAATGGACCAGCCTTTCCACAATCATTAAAGTTGATATTGAAAAGCTTTAGTGTTTATCACAGTGAACTGTAGCTACTGTAAAGTCTTGTAAAGTCATGGTAAAGGGTAACTTTCATAATATCAAAGATCAATTTTAAACCGGGATGTTAAAGTCTTTGGCGCATCTAATAATACAAATATACAATGATCAAACTTAAACTGATTGTTGTTTTAAACTTAATATTGAAAAGTGACAAACAAACAAGTAATCTTGTCTTGACATTGTATTTGACATTACTTATAGACACAATCCAGAATACAAAGATTATTGGCAGTTTAAGATACAGTGATCACAACATGCTAAGAACTAGAATATTCTGGAAAAGTGAATTATTCATTCATTTTCAGATTTTCTCTGATAAAGAGGCATGTAGGAGCCAAAAGATTCTTCCTAAAATTTCAAATAAAAATAAGAAGTCAGTTCACACAGTATAGGAAAATAATGTTACTTTTCTATAATGTTATTTTCTTCATAATACAGAAAAATATTCAGTTTGACAGTCATATAGCAACAACTAATCAGATTTGAAGGATATGTTTTTGTTTATTAAATGCTGTAAACCATAGGTACAGGTCTGTACAACTCTCATACTGTTTTATATACTCATTTGCTTCCCTATTAAGCTACCACATTTGTTGAAACCTTGGTGATGTTTCAGTGGCTTCTTATCTCTGCAACGATTACACACAATTCCTTTTAAATGACATTTTCTACAACTGCCATCATGACAGGTAAGCATCAGAATTAAAAGGCTTTACTTATTTAAAAAAAAACAATGGTATGGAGCCCAAAACTGTAGCTCTGGAAAAGCCAAAGCAGCACAAGTGTACACACACCTTAACTTTAATCACCCAGTAACAATGGTTTTTCATTTCTTCTACTAGGGGGCTCTGCCCCCTGCTTGCTTTGCTCGCCAACTCCAATGCGGGCCCTACGTGCTAGCCATTTCCCGGATCTGCCGCCTGCGATGAATCGTGCTGTGCTTCTGGATAAACACGAATATCAACTCTCTCTTTAATATCTCCATCTTTTAAAACTATTATCACGGTCAATTCGTCACTTTCACCAAGTAATAAATCTTTTATTTCTCCCGGATACGCCTCTTCATTGGCAAGAAACACTACTTTTCCCTGATGGCAACACAAATTAGATTTAAACTTAACAATAACTACATATTTCTGTCATATCAACTATGTCCATATATTCTATCTCTTTTCGCTGTTCCGTTATTACACTGAGTAATAATTTCTATTTGTTAGTGCTAATGCAATATTTACTATCAGTTTTTTGAGCTTTCAAATTTTAGTACAGTACTTTCATAATCTCTAACCTGCTCTTCTTGTGTATCGCGTCAACATTTTTGAACCTCTTTACAATGTTCTACTTTGTCTTCTACTCTTTGTCTTTTCTTCTTCTACTGCTTGTCTTTAATTGCCACCCCCGCTTGGACCTGTTAGGTTTTCAGTTCATCTCTTGGCACAAAGTCTTGTGTCATGGGACTTGAAATTATCTCTCTGAAATGTCTCGTCCCAAGATTTTTTTTATATAATAGAGAGAAATGTTATTGTATCGTCTTCATGATCTAGACTAGATGAATGGCAAGTGACTGTATTCATATCAAAATTAATACACAAGAATGAGGGCACAATAAATATAACCTTTAATTACACAAAGATACAAAATACCACTTCAATATCTGTCTCATTTATATAAGACCAAATGCTTTAACACCAATGATACACTGACTTCATCTAAAAAATAAAAAAAAATTAGTTGTCCTGGCACAGTATGCCCTTTAGTAAAAATTAGGAGGAACAGTCTCTGATGCTACTGTACTAATTTCACGCTCCAGGTAAAACGAGTTGAGAAGAAAAAAAAACTGAGCACGCAGAATACCAATTTATTTCATACAAAATGGAAAATTCCTCAGTAATGATTTTCACTAAATGCACCAAGTTGCTACACTCAATAAAATACACACTGTGGATTTAACATGGTTTTGAGCAGAATACCCATGGTTCACATAAAGCAGCAAGTAAAGGTAGTACTAGCATGATTGCCATTAAATGTGGAAGTTTCCTAAATAATCAGCAGTAAGGTTCTTTTGTTAGTCTCTGTGCAATAGATGTACGGTGATGTCGTTTGACCCTGCTTTATTATTCATTATATCATACATAGCACATTCACAATCACAGTGAGCATCCTTGTGAAAATGTGACTGGCTTTTTGTGTATGACAAGGTGGATCAGCATTGGAATTGGAATGAAACTCTCTCTCTCTCTCTCTGTATGTGTGTATACAGTATATAGTTAGGTCCATTTGAACCCCTGAAAACATAGGAACCACGTATTTAATTTGTCTCTTTTCTAAATAGTTCATAGAATATTTTTGTTAAAACCCCTTGAATTAAAGCTGAAAGTCCACACTTTTAATCACACCTTGATTGTTTTTTTTCAAATCCATTGTGGTGGTGTGCAGAGTCAAAATTATGAAAATTGTGTCACTGTCCAAATACTTATGGCCCTGAATATAAATGCATATACAGTAAGTACATATATATATATCTTGTCACACTTGAGTCACAGATTTGCACAGAAACACAGGAGGCTGTAGAAACAGGAAATTTATTCAAACACTGCAAACAAACATATGTCTCTTTCAAAAGTTTAAACGTGCTCCTTGACAGGTGAGACAGTTTCGTCTCACAATTAAAAGTATGCAAACATACCTTCCTCTTCAAAGGAGTGCACGTCAGGAGCAGGGAATGTCAGAGAGAGAGAGAGAGAGAGAGAGAGAGAGAGAGAGAGGGAGAGAAGCAAAACAATTCAAAACTAACAGGTGCTGTTCAGGCTTTTAAGTATGCAGAGTACCGTGCGACAAAGCAGCCGCAAGTAAGGGAGCAATATGAAACTAGTCTGTCAGCGTTTTTAGGAGGAGTTTTCCCAGAAGCATCTGTATTCTCTAGGGGTGCAATCAGCCCCCCAGCTCACACCCCCGCCATCAGCTTTATTCACATTTTTGTGAATCAAGCGACTCTCAAACCAGGTTCAAACAGGCGTGACAGGACATCGGCATTAACATGTTCAGAGGCAGGTTGATGCCTGACTGTAAAACTGTAAGGTTGCAAGCCCAAAAACCCTCTCATGAGATGAGAGTTCGTATCTTTCTGATGGTATAACCATTGAAGTGGAGCGTGATCAGTCACTAATGTGAAATTTTGACCCCATAAGTAATCATGAAGCGCTTCCACAGCCCATTTAAACGCCAAGCACTCTCTCAATAGTCGAATAATTGCATTCCCTAGGAAGCAATTTTCTACTTAAAATATGTGATTGGTGCTCTTCCCCATCAAAAACCTGGGACAGAATGGCGCCTAGACCAAATGCACTTGTAGCCGTCTGTAGAACAAAATCCTTAGAAAAGTCAGGATTCCGCAAAACCGGATAAGAAGACAAAGCAGTTTTCAAATCACAAAAGGAAACGTTCAGAAATTTCTGTCCATAAAATAGGGCAGTTTTTCCTGCCTCTAGTAAGTTCTGAAAGAGGAGCAGCCCTATTTGCAAAGTCAGGGATGAATCTCCTGTAATAACCAGCAAGCCCGAAAAAAGCGCGTACCTGTATCTGCATTTTTGGATGTGGGTAAGCAAGCATCTCTTCCACTTTTCTAAACTGTGGTGGAAGTAAATTCCTGCCCATGGAATAACCCAAATAATGAGTCTCAGACATACCCAATTTACACTTCTTAGGGTTAGCTGTCAAGCCAGCCTGTCTCAAGCTTTCAAGGACAGCCTGAAGACGTTCTAAATGCGTATGCCAATCATTGCTGAAAATCACATCATCATCGAGGTATGCCCCGGAATATTCAAAATGAGGATGCAAGATCTGATCCATCATACGCTGGAAGGTTAAAGGTGCCCCATGAAGACCAAATGGGAGTCTTGTAAATTCATTAAGTCCATCAGGAGTCGCAAATGCTGTTTTCTCACAACTGACAGCCTCAAGAGGCACCTGCCAGTAACCTTTCGTGAGATCTAGCATGGAGATATAGGACACTTGACCCAGTTTTTCCAACAGCTTGTCAACACAGGGCATTGGACAAGCATTAAAATTAGAGATCTTATTTAAGCGCCTGAAATCGATACAGAAGCGAACCAAACTGTCTTGCTTTAAGACTAATAAGACCAAAATACTTCAATCACTTTTACTTTCACGAATTACACCCAATGCCAGCATCTTCATGACTTGCTCGCGCACAATATTCTGTCGCACTTCCAGGATCCAAAACAGCCGTATCTGAACCCAAACACCAGGCTTAGTAGTGATTTTGTGTTCAGCAAGGTTAGTCACACCTGGCACGTCCGAAAAAACATCAATGTTCCGTTCAATCAAAGATAGCAATTCTGTCTTTTGTGAGTCAGTCAAATCATCACCAATGGCAACATCGGTCTGAAAGACAGCAGCCAAGGAAGTGTAAATCCCCTGCGGGTCATGCCACTCCTTGAAGAGATTAACGTGTAAAATCTGGAATGGTCTGCGCCGGCCTGGTATTCTAACCTTGTAATTCACCGGTCTCATACACTCCTCAATAACAGCTGGGCCCTACCATTTAGCTAGGAATTTATGCGGGTCAGACAGAATCAGTACCAAAACATGATCACCAGGTTTGAATTCATGGAGCTTACAGCACCTATCATAAAGACGTTTCTGAGTTTCCTGCTCATGTCGTTGATACTCCACAGCAACAGAAGAAAGCTTAGAAATTCTACCTTGCAATGAAATTACCCAATCTGCAAAGCTCGGTCCATGAGCTGTTGTCTCGATTCCTATCCATTCCTCTCGTACAACATCCAGGATGCCTCGCGGGCACCTGCCAAATAACAACTTAAAGGACTCAAGCCAGTGGACACCTAGCTTGCGATTCCGCTGCGAACATAACAAAAGGCAGGACAGAGGCCCAAGATGTCAGATCATCATGACCAACTCGCCCGATCATTTGTTTTAAAGTCTTGTTAAATCGTTCAGTCAAACCATTCGTCTGTGGATGGTAAACAGTGGCACTCAATTTCTTAATAGCAAGGCTGTCACACAATTGTTTCATCACATGAGAAGTAAAAGGTGTGCCCTGATTAGTTACAATTTCTCTAGGGATGCCAATACGAGTAAAAATCTTGCACAGAGCTTTGGTTACAGTGGAGGAATTGGACTTTTTCAAAGCAGCCACTTCCGGATATCGTGTTGCACAGTCAAACAACACCAGCATATATTGATACCCGTTTTTACTCTTAGGAAGAAGACCTACAATATCTAATCCCAACCGCTAAAAGGGGACTTCTAGAATAGGCATAGGAGAAAGGGGAGCCCGAGGAGGTTTATAAGCGCAGACGATCTGGCAATCAGGACATGAAGTACAGAATCGTTCAACATCTTTTCCCATATTCAGCTAATAAAATCGTTTTGATAAATGATCTCTGCTCTTATCAGCCCCCAAGTGCCCTCCAAAGATGTGAGAGTGGGCTAACTGCAAAAGAATGTCCCTGTGTACTTCAGGTTTCACATTCTTGGTAATAAGAGTCATTAGCAGAGCAAGCCTGTTTAAATGCATATTCTAATGAGCTATCAGCATGCTGCAAGCGCACAAAATCTGACTGCTCACTAGTACTCGGTTTGTGTTTGGAGGCATTTGCAAGTTGAGAAGTTGTAGATGGGCCAGCCTGCCACTCTGGGAAATTGGGGGTGTCTTCCTCAGTCTCACTGGAGAGATCGGGTTCATTATCTAATCAGGGCTCAAGATCTTGTGGCCCCCAACTTCACAGAGATCAATAAGCCATCCTTTTTTCTGAAGAAAAAGGAATATGGGAGCAACAAACCTAGGCCAATCCAATCTTCATCAATTGAGCTAGGGATAGGCGACATTCCCTCGCCAAGTGACTGGGTTGATCACACCAGAAACATCTTCGTTCAGCACCACTGCCGGAATATCCACGGTGATGTCCACGACCTCCTCCTGTCTCCTCAGATATGGACGCTACATCCACAACTGGATCCCCTGGAGGCCGTCCTGATGACAACCGACTGTCAGGTCTTGAAGCCTGTTGATGCTATAACCGACGTTCAAAGCGACAAGCATTCCCGAGGCGATCTCTTGTAGACTGTAAAACTGCATAAGGAGCAGCAAATCCACCGCTTTTTCTCCAAGCAGTCTGAAAACCCTCCAAGTGTTTGGCCAAGATCGTCAATAACTCAACATTATGATGAAGAAACTCATCTCGGAGAACTGCAGGTATCCCAGACAGCAGTATAAGCATGACAACTTTGTCCACAACACATTCCATCTTGTCTCCTTCAAACCAGCAATGTACTTTATGAATCAAATCTTGTATCTGCGCACAGATGGAACTGTCAATGTTCAGTCTCCAATCATGAAGTGCAAAACCTTTAGCCAAAAAGGTTGCAGTCTTATGTAAAACAACCTGCCACTTCAGGAAATCATAATCGCCGAGTTTATCGCGAGGCACATTCCGTAAGGCAAGTAAGGCATCCCCAGACAAAAAAGGGGTGACGATAACCGAAGAAAAAGAAATGAAAAAGAGTTTCTGTTTTAGTTATGTGTTCAACATTTCTTGCCTTGCACTTCATGTCATCCTACATTTACCCAGATTGTTGAAGACACGGAACACACATAAAATGTGTGTATTTCAAATAACATATATAACTATATAATTCCTAACACCTTGAACCCAGATGAACAAATTTCAGCTCACAGAATTTTGTGTCTGACCTCAGCCTCGTCGGTGGGGGATGGGATAGCAAGCTGCTTTCTGTCTGTATTGACTGACACATTTTCAAAACAAAGACGCTGATGAAGAGGTAAGAAGGAATTTAAGGTGGCCCGGCATTACAACTTTTTTCTTAGGCTTCAGGAATTCTAGTATTAAAAAGCTTCCTTAACAGTTCAGTTTTAAGTTGTCTTTCTATTATAAAAAGAAATCCTGGAATGCAAAAGCAAGGCCACAATATGTGATTTTCTCAAAAGAAATTTAAAAAGACCCGCAAGACAAAAGATACTTGCCACGGAGAGTCTCGCGGGAAATGTAAACATGAGACTTGGTGCCAAGAGACGGTGCCAGTGTCGTCTCGCAGGGACATGGAACATGAGATTCTTGCAAGACACGCCCTACTCACAAATAACATACAAGAGCACATGCATCAAAAAACAGTCAGTTGTGTAAAAGCATGTAGTGCACACACATACTGTGCTCTCAACACATATAAAGCGTATCAGGACAATACGGAAAATAGACACCCAAAGGCGCTGGAGAGAAAAAAAGGCAGATAAGAGATTATGCAACCAGTAAAATTAGAAAGTATTGCAGCGTCCCAGCCAGGTTGTGGCCTTTTTGGTTTTAAGTGACTGTTCGGTCCAATTGATGGAGGGCAGAGTACAGCACGGGACACTGATAGTGGGGTATTGATTGATGCGGTAAGTGGGGGGGGCGAGACACGGGGGACGAGGGTGCTAGAAAGTTGTGTTCGGGTTTACGAAGTCAGCGATTGTTCAAGTAAAACTTTTGTGACACTTCATATCAGTCGCTACATTATCAAAGAAAAGATAGAAAACAAAAGGTGATTAATCATCAGAACCAGGTGTAATTGAAAAAAGAGCAGGACAAATCGAGGTCAGAAATAAAAGGCAAAGAGTAGAGTCTTTTCGCATTCGCATCATTCTTAGGCACAAAGCGTGGACTTACACAATAATAGACCATACGCTATGAGAATCTGTGGTCCCTCAACAGTTAAAGCAACGACAAATTGAATTTCAAAGAATACACAATTCTGTCAGGTGTATATTTATGATCATGGAGAAGCGGTGCAAATTTTAACATGCAAAAAGAAAGGAAATGTATATATTCCGCAAATAACATTACACACCAAAGGAAATCGGATATGCCATTCGCATTAAAATGTTTACAGTTTACTGTGAGAATAACATTTGCTATGACAATCAATACATCACAGGGACAAACATTAGAAAAAGTTGGATTATTTATTAGAAAAACAGAAACAATATTCACTCACGGGCAGTTATACATTGCATTGTCACAATGTGTCTCCAAAAAATATTGTTTTTAATGAAGCTTTAAAGTATAAGTGCAAATAATGAAATTGAAACAATTCCAAAGAAAAAAAAATTTTAATTGTATATCCGATTAACCAAACACAGGGGTTGGTGAGCGAAGTGAGCAGGGGACGAAGCCCCCTAGTTTTTTAAAAGAATGAATTGAGTCAGCTGATCTAATTAATTTTGGAAAGGCCATCCCAAAGTCTTGGCCTATACAGCTGAAGGTACTGTCACCCACAGAGTTCAGGTTAGTGTGAGACACAAGAAGATTGCCAGAATCACAGGACCTTAGTGGGCAAATAGAAGCAGAGTATTGGAGAAGGTCACTGATGTAATCCAGTGCTAAACCATTTAAAGCTTTGTAGGTTATTAATAGAATTTTATATTCAATCCCGTAAGACACAGGGAGCCAGTGAAGGCAAAGCAGCATGCGTGTTATATGCTCACTGTTGCCTGGTTTACGTAAGGACTCCTGCAGCAGAATTTTGAATGAACTGGAGCTGTGATATAAGATTTGAAGGGGCACCTGCAAGTAGAAAGTTACAATAATCTATGTGGAATGTACTAAAAGCATGGACAAGTTTCTTAGCATTAGAAAAGGCGAGGAATGAGCACAGGATGTGTTACAGAGAGGGAAGTAATAAAGTTTCTGAATGTGGTTTATTTGGGTGGAATAAGAAAGGAAAGTATCAAAAATGACACCAAGATTCTTTGCATTAGAAGAAAATCTGATGAGATCATCGTCAAGTGTGACTGAAAAGGAGCTAACTTTCTTTAGTTGCGCTTTAGTGCCAATTTGCAGGAGTTTTGTTGCAGTATAAATTTAAAGAATTATGCTCCATTCAGGATCCAATAAAACCCTACACAAAGTAACCCATAAGAGAATACTATTCTGCTTTGTCATCATGTGACTAAAGCAATACACCCAAAACAAAAACTTGGAATTCATTACATTTTTCAAGCAAAGTTGTTTCAAACCAGTATCTGTTTATCACTTCAAAAACAAAATGAAGTGTCAAAGTTAAGAAATTAAGCTGAATCACAAAGAAAAAAGCAGCAAGAATCCAAATGAATTCCAGGCATTGTGCTTTTTTGCTGCACACAATGTGCAAGTAAATGAAAGACTTCAACTAGGCATATCCTGTTATTGTTGTTTTGCCAGTGCCTGTGCACATGAGGTCACTCCATATTATTACCCCCTATGCTTTTCATGGTATTTCAGGAAGTGTCCTGTGCCTCAAAAGCATGACCATTTTACTGAAAATACACCAGGCTGTAGAATGTGGTCATCCATTTTTGTCTTGTTAAGTGTAAATTTATGGCAACAACATCTAAGAGGTTATTATATGACACTATTCCAGGAGCAGTAATTAAAAGCAATTATAGGCCAATTTTTTCTCTTTTTGGTTATCCTCCTTTTTGACATATGTAGATATGTAGAGTGCAAGGACCTTAAAAATACATACTTTCAGCCTTAGAAATATATTAGAACTAAGAGGTGTCTATGTCATGGTAACACACGGGTTTAAGAAACTAAAAAAAAAAAATTCCTAATATCTCTACATTTTATGTATTTTGTTACATATACATGGTGGTGGGAGTGTCATGGTTTGGGGCTGCATGAGGGCTGCCGGCACTGGGGAGCTACTTTTCATTGAGGGAACCATGAATGTCAACATGTACTGTGACATACAGAAGCAAAGCATGATCCCCTCCCTTCGGAAACTGGGCCGCAGGGCAGTATTCCAACATAACGACCACAAACACACCTCCAAGACGACCACTGCCTTGCTAAAGAAACTGAGGGTAAAGGTGCTGGACTGGCCAAGCATGTCTCCAGACCTAAACCCCATTGAGCATCTATGGGGCATCCTCAAACGGAAGGTGCAGGAGCACAAGGTCTCTAACATCTACCAGCCCCGTGATGTCATCACGAAGGAGTGGAAGAGGATTCCAGTGGCAACCCGTGAAGCTCTAGTGAACTCCATGCCCAAGAGAGTTAAGGTAGTGCTGGAAAATAATGGTGGCCACACAAAATATTGACACTTTGGGCACAATTTGGAAATTTTTCACTTAGGGATGTACTCACTTTTGTTGCCAGCAGTTTACACATTAATGACTGTATGTTATTTTGTATCAAAGTGTCATATCTTCAGTGTTGTTCCATGAAAAGATATAATAAAATATTTACAAAAATGTGAGGGGTGTCCTCACTTTTGTGAGATACTGTATGTATAACCAATTCAATTTGCCGCAGATGGACTTCAATCAAGTTCCTGTCATAGTTCAAGGATAAGTTAAAACAAACAGAATGCACCTAATCTTAATCTGGAATGCCACAGCAAAGAGTCTGAATACTTAAAATGAATATATTACATTTTTAATAAATTTGCTAGCCTTTCTGAAAACATGTTTTCACATTATCAATGTAGGTTACCGAGTGTAAATTGAAGGCAAAAATGGTAAATTTGACACAATGAAATGTGAGGAATGTGAAGGAGTCTGACTGCTTTCAGTAGTGTGGGAAGAGAGCATGAAAACCCTAAACAATTACAACTGATTCAGAAACTCTATATTCCTTGCAACTTCACCTTCAATATATCAATGTATGTGCTCTCTTTCACTCTGCAAATTTCTAAGTCTAAAAAGACAGACAGGTATGAGAAGAGAGACACCCGATCGAGCACATCATAAGTTTCAGATTAAATTTATGTTAATAAATCCAATAATTTAATCTGTGGGAAAAAAAAAACCTAACCAAGACGTATAGGTTGGCCGCCAAGATAACTCAGATGGTGTCAGTCTCAAACTCACAACCTACCAATGAAAAGCCAAAATAAAAGTATGGCCTGGATTACAGCATAAACTCTAGAACTAGACTTCACAATCCAGGAAATCTCTCTAAAACACCAAATAAAAAGCACAGATGACTATGGGCAATCTTGAACTGTTCCGGAACCCAAATAATTCCAAAGGGACCAAATTAGTTGTATCATATGGAAATAGCCAACAAGTCTGCAGTCATATTAGATTGCACTTTTCAGTGGAAAAGTATATGGACTATGCCGCCTGGAAATGAAAGACAAGTATTAATACAGTCAGGACCAATAATGTCAGAGAAGTTGGTCTTTTGTTCATTTTCCATCCATCCATCCATTATCCAACCCAATATATCCTAACTACAGGGTCACGGGGGTCTGCTGGAGCCAATCCCAGCCAACATAGGGTGCAAGGCAGGAAACAAACCTCGGGCAGGGCGCCAGCCCACCACAGCTTTTTTTCATTTTGAACTTTTTAATTTCAATCAATGTTCATTCACTCTACACACATTTGTATAGAACAACTTTCACAAATAATAATTTTTAAACTTCAAAGTATAACAGTTATAAATGCACATAATTTCTGAAGGTTTAAGATATTGCAAAAGGTGATTTGTCTATCAGCACAAACCTATCCTGACAATGCAAGGGCCATGTGATACTATAAAAAGAAAAGATTATTAGCTTTTATTTTAATAAAAGCTGGCAAAAGAATTTATATAATTTATTGGTTTCTTTTTATTAAAATTAAGATATGGTATTGCCTTTAACCCTTTCATTTTTTTTTCTTAACTAATTACCACAGTATCAGATTAGCAGGAAGAATAAAATGTAGCTCTACTTGAATATCCCTCAGGATCAATAAAGTATCTGTCTGTCTGTCTATAATGTATCTCCACACAGTATGAGGATTCAAACATAAGGACAGAGTAGGTCAGTTCTAAGCTACTTGAACAAAGAGCGGAAACCAAAGATGACAGATTTGGCATAGACTCTTTGCTATGGAATGCAGCGATAATTATTTCTTTTGAGATTTTAGCTGCTATGGCAAGGTTCTTCAGCCATCTGTATTACTATTTCTTTTTAAACTGCTTCTATTCTTTAGAGTTTTACAAAATCCAAGTGCCAATATTTCTGCAGAAAAATTCAGAAACACTTTTACTTTCCTTGGAGAGGGTGCTGAAACCCATTTACACATTTTTGTTGGATAACAAGAATACAAGCACATTTTTTTTATTTCTTCCAAGACTTACATTTTGTGGTCAATTGTAAAATGTCAAAGAAACACAATAAGGAAAACAATGTGCCAACTTTTATACAACCTGTCTTTTGACAAGCTACAACATATACATCCAAATCTCAGACACTAACATGAACAGTTCTATAGAACTGGCAAACTGCACTTCTTAAAAATCCATCTACCAGCTATAGAATAGTAAGACAAATACCAAGTTATGATAACCTCAATCCAGTAAGATTAAACAAGGATATATGACAACTACATTGCTAACACATTTAAATTCATTTGGCATTACAGGAGATGATAGCTTACTCCTTTAGTACCAATCACAAGGCAGAAAGCAGTCCTGGACAAGATGCAAGTGCACTGGAGGGCCCACCCACTTAAGGCAAACATAGAATTGCCAATTAAGCAAACTGGAGATGCAATAAACAAAACTGGAGTCCCCATAAACTTCAACATCCATACAGAAAAAAATAGGCATAGGAATTAAACCCAGCCTTCAGAATTCCTCAGGTACAGTAATAGCACTAAATACACCGTCACTATAACACTCCATCTGACATTTTATTATTAACAAAAAAAAAAATACAAAAGAAAATTTGCACATTATTGTTCTGACAGCATGACTATGTTAATCCTTAATATTGGTTGGAGTTTAACTGTCAAACAAGCAACTACAATTAACAAATGTGGGGTATATTTATCCCCTTTTAATTACATTTCAACTAAGGCCTAACTAATCCACTTAATAATGACAATCAAATAACACATATGTATACAACTTCAGGAAAGAAAAAGTCACTTATTGTAAAGTACTCGTCTTCTGTGTTTCTTAACACAGGGTAAATTTAACAGAAATGTCACAGAAATTTAAACACTTAGTGTGCTATAACCATTAAGTTCATAGTTGAGTTTTTCAGTGTTTTGATAGCAATAATGCGTTTCAAAAAACAACATCTCAACTGCGGTGTAAATAGATTAGGCATGTGCCAACATATAAAAACTACCAAAATCTTAAACGATATATACAGTGCATCCGGAAAGTATTCACAGCGCATCACTTTTTCCACATTTTGTTATGTTACAGCCTTATTCCAAAATGGATTAAATTCATTTTTATCCTCAGAATTCTACACACAACACCCAATAATGACAACGTGAAAAAAGTTTACTCAAGGTTTTTGCAAATTTATCAAAAATAAAAAAAACTGAGAAATCACATGTACATAAGTATTCACAGCCTTTGCTCAATACTTTGTCGATGCACCTTTGGCACCAATTACGGCCTCAAGTCTTTTTGAATATGATGCCACAAGCTTGGCACACCTATCCTTGGCCAGTTTCGCCCATTCCTCTTTGCAGCACCTCTCAAGCTCCATCAGGTTGGATGGGAAGCGTCAGTGCACAGCCATTTTAAGATCTCTCCAGAGCTGTTCAATCAGATTCGTCTGGGTTATGGCTGGGCTACTCAAGGACATTCACAGAGTTGTCCTGAAGCCACTCCTTTGATATCTTGGCTGTGTGCTTAGGGTCGTTGTCCTGCTGAAAGATGAACCGTCGACCCAGTCTGAGGTCAAAAGCGCTCTGGAGCAGGTTTTCATCCAGGATGTCTCTGTACATTGCTGCAGTCATCTTTCCCTTTATCCTGACTAGTCTCCAAGTTCCTGCCACTGAAAAACATCCCCACAGCATGATGCTGCCACCACAATGCTTCACTGTAGGGATGGTGTTGGCATGGTGATGAGCGGTGCCTGGTTTCCTCCAAACGTGACGCCTAGAATTCACACCAAAGAGTTCAATCTTTGTCTCATCAGACCAGAGAATTTTGTTGCTCATGGTCTGAGAATCCTTCAGGTACCTTTTGGCAAACTCCAGGCGGGCTGCCATGTGCCTTTTACTAAGGAGTGGTTTCCGTCTGGCCACTCTACCATACAGGCCTGTTTGGTGGATTGCTGCAGAGATGGTTGTCCATCTGGAAGGTTCTCCTCTCTCCACAGAGGACCTCTGGAGCTCTGACAGAGTGACCACGGGTTCTTGGTCACCTCCCTGTCTAAGGCCCTTCACCCCCGATCGCTCAGTTTAGATGGCAGGCCAGCTCTAGGAAGAGCCCTGGCGGTTTCGAACTTCTTCCACTTACGGATGATAGAGGCCACTGTGCTCATTGGGACCTTCAAAGCAGCAGGATTTTTTTCTATAACCTTCCCCAGATTTGTGCCTCAAGACAATCCTGTCTCGGAGGTCTACAGACAATTCTTTAACTTCATGCTTGGTTTGTGCTCTGACATGAACCGTCAACTGTAGGACCTTATATAGACAAGTGTATGCTTTTCCAAATCATGTCCAATCCACTGAATTTACCACAGGTGGACTCCAATTAAGCTGCACAAACATCTCAAGGATGATCAGAGGGAAACAGGATGTACCTGAGCTCAATTTTGATCTTCATGGCAAAGGCTGTGAATACTTATGTACATGTGCTTTCTCAAATTTTTTTATTTGTAATATATTTGCAAAAATCTCAAGTAAACTTTTTTCACGTTGTCAATATGGGGTGTCGTGTGTAGAATTCTAAGAAAAAAAATGAATTTAATCCATTTTGGAATAAAGCTGTAACATAACAAAATGTGGAAAAAGTGATGCGCTGTGAGTACTTTCTGGATGCACTGTATATTATTTAATATTAATAATAAATATAATTGATTTCAAAAGGTGTATATTACATTCAAATGTGTAGTACATTTTGCACATTCACAAACACAGGTAATATAAGGTACAACTGAAAATCAAAAGATCTCAAAGACAACAAGAATGATCTAGGTATCCCGGTATCCTTGTTATTTACAAAAATTACCCTTATCATTATTTAAAGAAGATGGACACACAGTTATGTTGTGTATCCCGTCTAGCAATACTGCTTTCAGTGCTTAATGATGGCACTTGATGCCATGGTGTGTCATGGAAATATGGATGTTTCGTATAGGAGGTTTACAGTGAAAAATAATCCGTAAAATCTTTACTGCGAGTTTCAACATGCTTAAATAAGAAATCTTCAAAGAAAACCTAAAACTATGTATAAAGAACCCCTTGGTGTATAAAACACAATGTTGATGATTATTACATTTAGTAAATTTAAGGCTTAACTGGTAATCTCAAAATCATTCCCTAAAATTCATAATCAGTCTTACAGAAAAATTGTAATGGATTTTTGGCCCATTATAATTTGGAGAAATGCTTCTTCTGAGAGCCTGGTGTACAATTTTGAGTACAGACTGCTTGTTTCAGGTTCTAAACAAACACTTCAAAGGGGTGTAGGTCTGAACTTGGATTAAGCTATACTGCAATTCTAAATTACATTTTTTTCTACCATTCAAACACAGATCTGTTTGTACATATTGTAGATCAATGTGTTAATTACTCTTCTGTTGATCAGCATCAGCTCAAGGACAGACAGCTCAATGTTAATTTGAGAAGTACACGCTTAGAGAGCAGAACTTATGTTATTTCAATGATGGTAGAATTTCTTTATCCAACAAGAATAGTATATTTACAATGTCTGACCACGGATTTGATGTTTTTTCTGTGGTAGGGTCATTCTACCAGAAAAGTGAACATTAGTTGCATAGCAACAAGAAATGGGGAGTGGTTAGTTTTAACTTAACAGTTTTTAGAAAATGACTTTGTCAAGTTTGTGACATTTACTGTTTTTGAGATTTATGCTTTTATCATGATATGGAGGAAATACCAGCTAATTAAATAATATTTAATGAAGAGTAATATATAACGAACAAGACACAACATATGTATAGTGTCTCAAACTCCAGAAGCTACATATTTCCAAAATTTCCAATGACTTCTTTTTTATATTTGCGCCAACTTTAATGCCACTTTTGTGTAATCAGACTTGAAGATGAATTAATTTGTTCAGAATTGCTGTAAAATAGCAATTGTTCTATTGTTTCCATGGTGCCTCACATAAGTAATCAGATGCTACTTTACAAGTGTATGTACTAATCCAGAATTAGCCACTGAACTGCAGTAAGAAGAACTTTTTTTTTGATTTTTGTCAGTTTATATCGGCTTCCTGCTGTTACTTCTCAGGATTAGAAACCAAAGCACAGTAAATACAGAGGTATGATTCGTGCCCTACAACCTATTTATAGCGTAATGGTCTGACACAAAATTGCTTGTTGGGCACTGTCTAAAGACTAAGCGAAAGGTCATAGATGAAAGGGACAAGCTTTTAAAGACCAGTGGGTATTTTTCAAGAGCCAACTTCTATGGGTGGAGGTGGCCCAGCATTAGACAGACCACCTGAAATCAGGTTACACCTAATCAAACCCAGGTTTTAACAGCTGTTCACTTTCTGGCAACAGGACAATATTAGATAGAACAGATCAAAAGGTGAGGAATATCCCAGCCAAGCCTCAGCACCATCATGCTTGCTGTACTAGAACCAAAAATAACTGACAAAGCACTACATTCAGTTTCTGTATTGTTTGGTTGTATATGCCAACATTGTAAGGGAAATTTGTAGCTATGTCCGTTTTTCCTACCATAATGAGCAATTGACAGCACTCATATTACAATAAGGGCGGCTGCGTGGAGTTTGCATGTTCTCCCCGTGTCTGTGTGGGTTTCCTCCGGGCGCTCCGGTTTCCTCCCACAATCCAAAGACATGCAGGTTAGGTGGATTGGCGATTCTAAATTGGCCCTAGTGTGTGCTTGGTGTGTGTGTGGGTGTGTTTGTGTGTGTCCTGTGGTGGGTTGGCACCCTGCCCAGGATTGGTTCCTGCCTTGTGCCCTGTGTTGGCTGGGATTGGCTCCAGCAGACCCCCCTGACCCTGTATTCGGATTCAACGGGTTAGAAAATGGATGGATATTACAATAAGGGTACCTGGCAAGAACAACACTGCATTTGTTAACCATAAGCAATTACAGTCCATTAATATATAATTCTGCTTTGATGCCAAGACGAGACTGACAAAAGTAATGGCTTAATGGCCTGGGTCAACCCATGATTCATTTATTTTGAGGCAAAGTAGTGTGGATCAGACAATTTGCTAAAGGTGCTATATGTGTTAACTGGCTGAGCTCTCAGTATTTCATATGGCTTAATTATTGTAATAACTGCAATCATGTCTTTACATGTGCCAAGTGACAGTGGCTATTGCTCAGAAACTTTTCCCAGACTCCTACATGCAGAGAAAAGGCACTTCTATGCAGTCCGGAGTGCAGCATAGGATTCCTCTCTTCAACTACAGGTGGAGGTGCCTGGATGTGTCTCTACCAGCCAATGAAGGCCAACAGCATTGTGACTGCATATGTAGAAGGTTTACTGGCATAGTCCATAAATTATTGTTTCAGGGTGGCAACCAGGCTAGGTTCAAGGCATGTTCCCATCAGTATGTTTACAAGATGATTGTGATTTATAACAGGGTTCGCACACATTTTTACAAAAAAAATTTCCATGACTTTTAAGTTATTCTAAGGCAAATTTCCATGACCATATGTTCTCTGAAATTTCTGTATAAATCTGAAAAACAGTAATAAAAATTCATGTCAAGTTTTCCAAAATATTGTTAAACTAAAATAATGACAAGATATGCGGTTTCATACAAAATAAAGATTTATTTAAATATTGCTGACACTCCAGCACATTGTAAACCCTGTAAAACATTATCTAGCCCTAATTAACATAAATGACTGGAAGGCAACAATAAGTAAAAAAAAAAAAAAAATACAAATAAGTAAAAGTGTCCAGTAACACTGACATTAACTTCAGAAGGCAGTAGTATCAGGGTGGAAACTGTCTATTGGAATAAAAGATACTAGCCAACCCGCATCATAGCATACGCCGCATAATCAGGCCGCTTTTTAAATGATTTTTAAGCACAGAGGAAAAAATAGACATTTGAAAAATTCGTAATTTAATAAACCACCAAGAAAAGTAACATTGCAACAATGCATGCTACGAACCAACATACAATTGTCCATGACTGAAAACCGGAGGAGCGCCGTCGCGCCTTCAAAGCGAAGGACGGGGTTGAACAGCGCTCGTTCAGTACGCACTGCCCGCTTATGTGCCGCCCCAACTCCCTACCTGAGTCGCTTTCGTCTGTGTACAGTCCACACGCACCTGTGAGTCACGTTGACTGTTAATTTTCCAAACACCACCTCAGTCGGTTTCCACGTTGAATTTTCATTGTTCTTTGCGGTTCCGGCTGCTTTTTTATATATAATCCACCAAGTCACACAAACGGGGGGTTTACAAAGGGTAGGGACGTAATCAGTGTGAGCGTATGACCCCCGTACTGGGAATTTCTCGTTCGTGAGGAACAATTGCAAGCCACGGTCTCCATCATGAATGGAGTTCAACGGCTTACCTACGCCTCCCCGCGCCGGGTAGACACACGTTGATCCATTCAGTGTAGCGTGCGTGCAGTACCGGACATACAAGTGCATCACAGACCTGTTAATGCTCAATCTCACGTGGCTGAAAGCCACTTGTTCCTCTAAGAATTTGGACGCCGACCGCTGTTGGGTCGTGTAACTATTTGGCAGGCGGGAGTCTCGTTCGTTTTCGGAAATAACGAGCCAAATCGCTCCACCAACTAAGAACTGCCATGCACCACCACCCACAGAATCGAGAAAGAGCTATCAATCTGTCAATCCTCTCCGTGTCCGGGCCGGATGAGGTTTCCTGTGTTGAGTCAAATGAAGCAAAAGGCTTCACACGTGGTGGTGCCCTTCCGTCAATTCCTTTAAGTTTCAGCTTTGTAACCATACTCCCCCCTGAACCCAAAGACTTTGATTAGCCGGTTGGCTGCCCTGTTGCGGGGCCTGCATTGGTGAAGCAGGTGAGACGGTAATGAAACGGAGGCACAGGGCTTATTGGTTTTTAAAGACTGCTTTCTTCATTGGGTTTTAACCAATGCACGGAACGAACCAACACACAATCGTCCGTGTGGCGCGAAGGGTGGAAAGGGAGGAGAGGAGAAGGACATCCACTCCGCTCCCTCCGTCATGCTAGTCTGCTGATTTCTCGTTCAGTATGCACTGCCTGCTGATGTGGCTACCTTCAACTCGTCACTCGAGTCGTTGTCGTCCACCAAGACACCTGACCACGGTAGTAGCGAGGTGGGAGGGGGGTGTGTACAAAGTGCAGGAACATCTAAGAAGACGCATGTTTGTCGCGGATGCGAATTGCTGTATGTAGCGTGTAAAACAGTTTGCTATGGTCACGCCGCCGTGCGTCATAACCGAAAACTCGTTTTTTAAAGACTGCTTACTTCATTGTGTTCTAACCTTAGTTGTAAAGAAATGTTTTAAGGATCCCATGGGATACCCCTCGCAAACCGTTTTACACGCTGCATATGGCGATTCACCTCCCGAGAAACATGCCTCTATGAACAGTCAGCGTGGGTCGGAGCTGCATGTTGCCTCTACGACAGACGAATATAAATGACGCCATTTTTTCCTGTGTCGTCACATCTGAGTTGGTGGGCATGGCTCTGCGAGTTGTCGTCGTATCCAATGGTCTTGGAGTTGGTGGGCGTAGCTCCTTCCTGCGTGCGCCATAGGTGTCTCACTTGTCGGCTTAGTGAATCCACGCCCCTTCCGGCGTGCTTTCCATAGTCGTCTTGCCTTAGTGAATTATATATATAGATTGTTGTTTAAAGCACTAACATATTAAATCACTAACTTAATGTTAACAAATGACAGCCTTCTTTGAATCCCGTGAAAACAATCCATAAAATCCATACAATGTTCATTGTTTCATTGCTGCAAGCTTTTCATCAATATGCTTTTCAATATTCAGCACAGATACTTTCTTTTCTTTTTCAGTTTGCCATAAACTGTTAGTGACAAAGGTCAGATTGCTTGTAGCTTCTGCTTTCCCAGCATATTTCTCGAGGGCACAAATAACAGTCTCCACCCTAGCCCTCTTCATTTTCAATTCATGCAGCTCATCTGTGAGGGTCTTCCGCTTCAACTCAACACCTTGTTGTTCTTTCTTACTCTTCTCCTCATCCAGGTAGGCATAGTACTTCTGTCTGGCTCCTGCAGCTGAAAGGAGTAGCTCTTTTGTGATCTCCACCTTGGTTATGCCCCCAACAGACCTTATATGATCAACCTCTGAGCCACCAGAGACCACTCCTTCTGATTCGCCACAATCAGTTCTTTGTTAATGGAAAATCCTCTCTCCACACTGGCCTGCCCATGTGACAAGACCAATAGAATCTTGACCACATTCCATACTTTGGAAAATGATGGTTTTCTCCCCACTGTCTCATACAGCAGGGTGTCCACTCTATTTGTTTAGGGGTCAAATCCCCTAAATTTTACCTGAAGAGCTTCCAACTCACAGAATTCCCTAAACTCTCTAAGGACATCATCACACATTGCCCCATCTACAGTATGTGTTTAGCTTCAACAAGTATGTGCAGCATTCTTTTCAACTGATTGGTACATAGCTACTTATATTCAGCCATGCATCTTGGGTCAAGGCACTTCATGTTTCTCACTAATATGTGATGCACTAGAGCCTTTTTCAGCAACTTCTCAAGAAGTGTAAATCAAAAGTATCTTGTACTCTATCTTTATCTGTAGTATCTGCCTCTCTGAAATGTTTTTGGAAGACCTCACTCATTTCAGTGTGGCCTCTGCTGCAAATCTAATGTCAATCTTAGAACTGTCCTTGTGTAATTTGCTGTCCTGAAAAGGGACATGAAGGAGCTTCAATGTGGTTTTGACCTCATTATGGATATGGAGGTAAACTCCGTTGTGAACCCACTCCAATTTGACACCGCATTCTCCAATCAACCCTTGCTCTATGAAAATTCGCTATAGACTTGCTACTTTCAGACACCTTCTGCTTGCTAAATCAGTCTTCAAAATCATTTTACATTTGTTGTTTTGCTCTTGTTTAAGAACTAACCATATTTTTATTTCTCAGTCATTATTCACTTCGTTACTGAATCCTAGTTGCACCCTCTCAGACGCTAGAGCTGGCTTGGTTTATTATATTTTAAATTATAAGCACTCCAAAATTGTTTTAAAACAACTCCCATAAGGAACTCATATTTTTGTGAAATATTATCATCTATGTTGGTGCATTTATTTGCAATTAATATACACTCAGTTGAAGACCCAACTTACATCTGTGTTTTGTTTAATAGGTGCAATTTGTGATGTTTCAATTTCATATTCCACAAATCTAGTACAGACACAAAGCCAACAAATATATTTATAATTTAATCATGCACGCTAGTCAAACTATGTGGCTGTTTTACTCATCATTAAACATTTGATAAATAAATACAAATAAATGAATGGTGACTTTCCTATGACTGGCTCTTATGATGAATTCTTGCACTAGCTCCCATTCTATTAGGCCCTCAAGACATCCTTGGGTAATAGTAAACTTAATCCTGCTTCACGGACTCACAACTAGAAAAACATATATGACCTCTGGGAAAGGTGTTTTATGGATACTGGAAAGTAAATTGGAAAATCTTGTCTTCAGAGATCACTCAGAGATGTCATGAGGTGCAACAGACTTCATGACATGCAGGAAAAAACTGATGCCTTCAGTAAAAAATCAAACCAATCGGGCACAACTCAACCCCTGGGTGGGCCCTACGTGCTAGTCATTTCCTGGATCTGCCGCTTGCGACGAATCGTGATATGCTTTTGGATAAACACGAATATTGACCGTCTTTCATATCTCTGTCTTTCAAAACTATTATGGCTGACAATTCGTCATATGTTGGTTTATTATTTATGCGACCATGATCTTTTGGATTTATATAGAAATCCAACAAAACAACTTTGTCCATGTTTTTATGATCAATTTCGTGTAAAGTGCGATACTTTTGGATGTATGGATTTGTATCCATTATTGGTTGTAGAATTTCTAATACGTCCAATCGTTTAACTCTTTGTATTCTATGTTGCATCGCTTCTCCATGATCATAACTATAAATCTGACCGAATTGTGGTTTCTTTGAAATTAACATGTGTAGCTTTAAGTGTTGCGGGACCACAGATTCTCATAGTCTATGGTCCTAAATCATGTAAATCTATGTTTTAAGCACTGAATGATGTGAACGTGAACAGCTTATTGTAGATTCGGATATTTTGCCTGCAAACACTGCAAACATGGCGGCGCAGACACAAGCCACTTTATGTCACTTTATTTTTAATTAAGTTTTTACTGTTAGTTAAACCACTCGAAGTGCTAATCCAGTATGGAAGGGCTGATTTAATTAATATAGGGAAGCAGTTCGAGATCCACACATCCCCAAGGCTAGACTTTATTCCACCAGAGGTATGGCGGACTACTGATGCTTTTACCATCCCCTCTCTGTGGCCGAGAAGCCGGAGAAGACACCGTAAACAAAAGCGGGGCAGAAGGAGTGGCCTACATGCTAGGCTACATGCTAACCCATACAGACTGGCTCTTCCGAGTTTCTTCCTCACTAACACCAGGTCTATCCCCAATAAGATGGACGAGATTCGGATGAGGATCACCTCACGTAGGGTGGACAGCTGTGTTGGAACTATTACCGAGACCTGGCTGGATAATAACATCCCAGACGCTGTGGTGGAGCTAGAGGGGCGCGCTCTGTTCCGGTCAGATAGGACTGCAGCTTCCCCTAAATGTAAAGGTGGAGGGCTGGCGATGTACATTAATAAAACATTATTGGAAAATACTGCTCCCCAACTTGCAATATCTGGCAGTGAAATGCTGACCATTCAAGACGGTAAGAGAGTTCTCCTCCATCCTGATATTGGCTGTTTATATCCCACCATGAGCTAACGCTAAATTAGCACTGGAAGAACTGTACTGCCTGATTAGCAGACAAATGAATACCAATCCAGACGAGGTTATGATTGTGGCTGGTGACTTTAATCACGTAGAATTAAAAGCAGTGCTTCCCAAATTTTGAGGATTTATAAACTTTCCAACTAGAGACAATAGCATTCTGGATCAAGTTTATTGTAACATCCCAGGAGCATATAAGGCTGTAGCAGCCCCACATCTGGGCATGTCGGTCCACATCACAGTGGAGCTGATCCCAGCCTATACTCTCATGATCTGCAAGATGAAACCGACTACCAGAATAGTATAGGTATGGACTGAGGAGGCATCTTCAGCATTACAGGACTGTTTTGAGCATACTGACTGGGGAGTGTTCAAATAGGTCTCATCTCTAGAGGGATATACATCATCTGTCCTATCCAGTTCTGTACTGATGCTGTCCTGCACACGAAGACCTTTAGGATGTTTCCAAGTCAGAAACCATGGCTGGACAGGATGGTGAGGTCCCTGCTTAAAGCCCAGAACACTACATATAGGTCAGCCGACAGGCTGGCATATAGCAAAGCACGAAAAGAACTAAAAACAGGAATAAACCTGGCAAAATACAGATATATATACAGCGTATAGAGGAGTATTTTGATAACAACAACCCACGGAACATGAGGAGAGGCTTAAAGACCATAATGGATAACGGAGAACAACCAGCAGCACTCCATTCAACTGAGGTCAGAAATGATGAAAAAGATATCCTCACACTGGGCAAGGCTGGACAAGCCAATGAAGGATGCCACTTTGGTAATGTCAGAGAAGAGCATGCCCAATCTGTCTGTTACAGCACCACTTTATTCCAAGCAAAAAATGCACAGAGAAGGACATTAAGGCTACAATAGCTCAAGATCTGGGAGAGAGAGATGCCAGTGAGAGGGAGACACTGGGCATAGCATCAGCTCTTGATCAGAAGTTTGCTTGTAGTTGGTCGGCCAGTAGGCAGACATCTGCCACGTCCTTTCAGTTGCGAGGAGCAGATCAAAGATATGTTATACATTATTTGCCAAATAATACAAACAGTATATGACACGTTTTACCCTTATTGGGGCTCGTCAGATGTATGGACTTTTGCAGCCCCTTATGCGGATTGAATCTCAGACGTGCTGACGTGATGAGCCCCAATAAGGGTGAAACACATGTCATGTAATCTTTATCATCTGCTTCTCACAACTGAGAGGATTTGGCAGATGTTTGCCGACTGGCCGACCAACCTGGTAGGTAACCGCCAAAATAATCAGATTGCAATTTAGATCTAAGAATATAATACTCCAATCTTCAACCTGTCAAAATAGCGAACCAGCCACCGTGGTGTAACATCAGAGGCTTTGCCTTAGGCGCTGGCATCCAAGGTTCAATCCTGGTAAGGGGGTGCAACAGCGCAAACATCTGATGAGCCCCAATAAGGGCGAAACACGCGTTGTGTACTTTTTGTTTTATGTGCTAGATACAGTGTGAATTCCTTTACTCAGATCAGAGTGGTATGAAGTTGGATGTTACATGGACTATGCATTTTCTTTTATTAACTACTTGAGAAATACTGTGCCATACTGTGAATATTCATGGTAGAATCTAAAAGTACAAGCACTTTTATTTTATTGTTTTTTTACTGATGTAGGCACAGGTTAATTCCTTTGCTGAGACTGAACAAAAAATAGTGCTATGATGTTTGTAGCTCCAGGGACTGTGATAAATACAGATCCCACTGTTCTTATGTTATAAAAAAAGTTAACCTTTTTTTACTCAGATTTTATGCATATGGTGGTGTGTTCTTTATACTTAAAAAAATAAAAAATAAAAAAATAAAAAATTGTAGTACATCACCTTGCTTACAGTTTTGCAATATCTTGAATCGTAACCCCTGCATTATAACACGCAACATATAGCAAGATTCTTGCCAATACAGAGTACTAGTAAGCATGATTCCGGCAACACACACTGAGCTTCTACTGACTCACGCACCAAGCTTTTCCAGACATGATTTTGTGGTTTTTCTTACTGAGATGTATTAATGTGATTCAGTAGCACTATGTGCCATTTTCATGCATAGTTTTTACTTAGACTTTTATAACCACTTTCAGTCACGCATCAATGAAGTACTGACTTTCACTTGGTGCTACCAACAATGTAAAAAAGCTAGTACTGTTAGGTTTTGCCATTTTGGTATCAATTTGGTGCATAGGTACATGTCTTGTGACATACCTACCAGAAAGTAGGGTATCATGGCAAGTCTTTTTCACTTGTAATCACAAGCAATTTGGGCCTAATGGATGTGTCCAATTGTTCCATCAACAGGTACCATGGCAGTTTGTTCTTATTCAATTTAATACAAACTAAAGTGACATTAATATTTGGAAAAAGAAGGTCATGCACACTAGATTTTTACTAGCTACAGAGTCCGTCAAATGAATGTGTAGGTCTACATATCTTATTTTTATGCATTTGTAGTACTGTGTACTGTGGACAGAAATATTCACAGTGCAAGATTAAAACAACTTCCATCAGTGTCACCATGTTCATGTTGGGTGAAAAAAAAATTAAGCAACAGCTGGCATGTATATTATTCATTGGTCATTGTTTGTTCAGTAGCGATCCTACGAATATAATTATTACTACTGCTGCACTCTCTTCCTAATCTTTAATGACTACTTTTTTTAAACCGTCTCACTGAGGGCAGTGATAATTTAAATAGTGTTTTTATAAGGCATACCAATATTCTCATAAAAGCACTGTTATAACACAGAAGTAGAGGACTTGGTTCTACACCTAACATAGTCAATATATGTGTGTTACCTCTTGTCCTTCCACATTTAAAAGGCGAGCATTTCAGATTAACTGCCAGGTCAGAACTGGCTGGGTGTGGGCTGGTGGCAGAGTGTAGACTGTTGTCACATTGTGCACTGTGATGGACTGCCACCTTATCCAGGGTTGGTGTCTGCCTTATGCCCCATGCTACCTGAGTAGCCATCAGCAGTCTAAAACAAACAACTGACCTAGGTGGTTTTGAAAATGTATGGAAGTATTAATGTGCAAGACTTTACATTTACTTATAACCCACTTCTTCATAGCAACACAAGCCTCCGATTTCTACAGTTTCCCAAGTACTTTTGTAAAGTTTCGGCAGTCTCCATTCAATCAAACTAATCTTCGTAATTTAGTATCAAGTATAACAGATTTGTTAGTTACAACAAAACAAAAAAGTAAACACTCTTCAACCTTACCTAATTCAATTTGTACCTTTATGTACAGTTCTACTTGTTTAGGCTAACTTGGCTCTCGTGTACATCCTGAATCATGATGGGTTGTAATTTTTGAAAGTCGAGGTAAATAATGTGTTACGTTCCATTGTAATCCAAAGGTATTTTTTTTTTTTTTTTAATTTCTTATAAAACTCCAACATATCTTTGAAAAACCCCTAATCCAATAACACATGATAGTGTTTAGTCATTGTGTACTACCTTTTAATTTATTTTTTTTCCTGTCCAACTTATTTTGTTATCAACTACTTCTCCTCAAACACACTGAACTACATCCTTGCCAGAAATAAACCCTGTTGTGCAGTGCAGAAGCAAATTTTTGGACAGGGCAGCCAGTAGTAATAAGAGATGAAAAGCAGGGTTTTGAACAGATTTGTAAACTAACGCGGAAAAAGAAAAACATAACAAAATCCTAATCTAAAATAACCAGTTAATTGTTACTACATTGTGACCTAACAACCAATAACTACCCATCACCATTCTTTTCCAACTTCCAGCTGTAATTAAAATCTCCTGCAAAATATTTATTAATAGATTTTATAAAAGTTTCATAAGTATTACTTAAAAGGGATGACAGAATATATTTATGAATTCTTCTCACCATTCCCATATGTACGCTTACCACTTTACATACATACACACACTATATAATTAAGAAAGGGAGCTTAAGTATGCTCAGCACAAAAAAAGAAAGTACAAATGACTCAAGTACTAAGTAAAATTCTATAAAACCATATAAATCACTTTTTTACCATGTATAACCATTTTTAAATATGCAATCCTGTAAAGACTTAAACAAGTACGTAACACATATACTTAACTGACATACTGAAAATATTCGCTTTCAAGTTAGTCCAGACAAGCTTCACATGTTACAGACGGCTGGCAAACAAAACTTATGAACTAATACAAAATATATGGATAGTTGCCCAGCTTGCTAATTTAGACCCTAAATGGGAAGAAGAAAAAAATCCACAATTGTAGCGCTTATTTTTAAAGAATGACAATTTCCCAGTATTCAACATAACAATTAACTATTAATGTAAACACAAACTCAATTAAGGACCATTACTGTCACAAACATGGTGCCTACTGTGTATTTTTGGAAAGTCTGCACTCTCTAAATACACCCTTTATAAATTACTACATGCCCCACCTCACTCAAACCCACCCCATTTTCCAGCATCAAGATTGGTAAACAGGATGCACAATGCAATTAAATACTTATTATAATTCAGTTAACTTTATAAATGTTTTAGCGAGATACTGAGTAAAAACAATGCAAAATGATTATGAGATGAGCAGAGCCATAGTGGATTCAATAAGACACCCTGTAACTCAGCTACCAAAACACATCAGTGGACAAACTAATGATGATTCATTGTGGTGAAATGATGAGATATTCTAAATTCTATTTACCTGTCTTACCTAGACAAAAATAGCATTTTACAATACCATTATGACCAATGTTATTTTATTTAGTTAGATGGTAAAAAGCATATTATTCTTACATGAACAAATATACATATTGGAATAGCAGAAAGCAAGGCGGCTTACAGCTCTTCAATGTTAAAACCATCCCAAACTTCACCACTATTACAGCTTTCACTACTATATAGAGTACTTAATTTCATTACTGTGTAACAACAGGGATATAATATTTAAATTATCTGTCTTATTTTTCACCTTTAATTTCAATAAGTCTGTTCAATTGTGTTCAGGGTTTACAGAAGGGTAGGAAGCAAGTATTATTTTATGCTTGTAAAGATTCACAGGTGGTAATTTTCAAATGCAAATATCAAACACACAAGATGAAATTAACAATGCGCCTATCAATCAGACGGTAATCAAAATTGGGCAGATTTCATTCTTAAAGCCCCGCTGCTAAAATGTACGACAAAAACGAGACATAAGTAGATGTACGAAACTAGAAACAGGCTAAGAAGTTCTTTAATGTACAAGTTTGTTACAAAATAATTAGAAAGGAAAAAGCATTCATTTTAACTTGAATGATGCATAATTGGTGACATTATTCCTCTTGCTCAAAGTCACACACTCTGTAGATTGATCTCCAGGGACCTCATACATAACGGCATGCGTAGAATTCACACTACAGTACTCCCTCGCTATATCGCGCTTCGACTTTCGTGGCTTCACTCTATCGTGGATTTTATATGTAAGCATACAGTATCTAAATATATAACGTAGATTTTTCGCTGCTTCGCGGGTTCTGCGGACAATGGGTCTTTTTATTTCCTGTACATGCTTCCTCAGTTGGTTTGCCCAGTTGATTTCATACAAAGGACGCTATTGGCGGATGGCTGAGAAGCTAAACAATCAGAGCACGGAGTAAAGTTCCTGTGTGCTGAATGGCTCAGCGACGGAGTGCCGAATTTGATTCCGCGGCGTTAACCAGGAAGTCTCGTCTCGCTCATTCAGCATCAACATGTTTCGCTATGTAAAGAGTTAACTTTTGTGCTCTTTTGTGTTTATCTTTGTGCATAGTCAAGACCTTTATTATGGCTCCAAAACGATCTGCTCCTGCTACTGCTTCAGGGGCTGTGCCCAAGTGCCAACGGAAGATGTTAACAATCGCCGAAAAGGTAAAAGTTTTGGATATGTTGAAGGAAGGGAAAAGCTACACTGCTGTAGGACGCCATTATGGCAACAATGATTCTTTTTATTTAAAAAGTAGGAAAGGAATATAAGATCTACAGCCACAGTGTCCTTTTAACCAGGGTGCAAAACGAGTTGTAAGTGGATGTTATAAGGCAGTAGTCTGGATGGAATCTGCTTTAGGTATTTGGATTGAAGACTGCCGGAAGAACAACAACGGCGGTGCTACACAGTCGCATTAAGAGGCTCCTTTAGAAGAGCTGTAATGCTCTCCTTTGTTGTGCAGTAAAACTAAACTCAGCGTTATCGGACAAGTCATCGTGTCATTGTTGGTGAGTAACCATAATTAATTTTCTACTTACAGTACTTAATACATGTACATGTACATGTACTGTATATGTGATATTGGAGACATTCGATATCTTTAAAATAATATTTAGGTTTTACTCTATATAAACAGTGTGTTTACATACATAATTTTAATGAATCTTACCTAATGTCTAAGAGAATACAAAGGGTTTATGCTGTATAGTTGTGCAGGGAATATTTATAAACAGTGTGGGAGAGTTTGTAAGGGCTTAAAATATATAAAAATAACCATACAAACATATGGTTTCTACTTCGCAGATTTCTGGAACGCAACCCCCGCGATCGAGGAGGGATTACTGTATAACATGACGTAAGCACAAAAGCGGAAATGTGCTTACACACAAAAATATCCAGATGCATAAATCTGTGCATTCGCCCACTTCCACGTTCTTCCGCTATATAAATCCCGGTCAGCGTGAAAAGTTGCACACGTGCACGCACCTGCTGCCCCACCCCATCTCCTCCCAGAATTATACCTCCTTGAATATGCAAATCAATATAAATAGCCCTTAAGCTCAGCGTTCCGTGAAAAGACAATAGCAAAAGCACGGGGAGAAATAGAAGTTGTTCAACGAATACCAAGTGGAGGAAAAGAAAAACATACTATTTGTTCGTTTAAACCACAGGTGTCAAACACCAGGTCCGGAGGGCCGCAGTGGGTGCAGGTTTTCTTTTTAACCCTTTTCCTAATCAGTGTCCAGTTTTCACTGCTAATTAATTTCTTTTCCCTCTATTTTAATAGCCCTGTTTTTAAGGATTAAGTGTTCTGAATTGATTCGTTTCTTCATTAAATGACAGCCAAACAGAAATGAGACATGAAACGAGCCAACAGATGACCAGCTAAATTGGGGCTTCAAACTCCAACCAGTTCCTTAATGAGAAGCTGATTCCTGCTGTTAATTAAACCTGTTATTCAATTCCATGGCTTGTTGCTGCTCTCTTATTCCCACGCAGAAATTTCCAAAACTGCTGATATTCTGTTTTTTCCAAGAACTCCTAAAATGTTTTGGTAACCTGAGGGATCTACCTTACTGAGATGTTCATCTTTATTTTCAGATTTTGTTTGATGAGTACAGGTAAGCTGGTCATGTCCTGCTTGTTTTATGTCTCATCACTGTCCGGCTGCTAATTAAGGAAAAAAACAACTAAGGGGCCTGAGTCAAGCTAATTAAAGCTAAGGCTAAAGAAGTTAATTAGCATCAAAAATTGGTTACTAATTAAGAAAATGGTTAGAATGAAAACCTGCAGCCACTGCGGCCCTCCAGAACTGGAGTTTGACACCCCTGGAAACAGTGGTATAAACAACAAAAGGAAGTTGATCGAGGGACATAAGAGTGTCGGAGAAACTCGAAAGCTCAAGTTCACAAAGTCGCACAATGCCCGAAATAAAAAAAGAAGTTGTCAGTTTTCAAAGTCGCCGTGAAAAGGCGAGTCGTAGCCCACCATCTGAGTTTCATATGAAAGCTTATTAGGGTACAGAAAAACAGTGGGAAATGTCAACTTTAATCTCAAAATTTCCACTTTAATCACAAGGTTTATTTTGTCATTAAAGTAGAACAACATAAACTTCATCTTAAAATCGTTCAAATTACTAGTTTTCAAAATTCCATCGTAATCAAAGTAGCATGTTAAATGCTTTGTTTTGTATTTGATCTTCTATGTGCTCTGTGTGTGTGTGAATAACTACATGCTTCCGGGCTTTCTCTTCATCCGACAAGACACAGAATCCATTACATTTGTAATATTACAGTTCTCTGAATAATTAAAATACTGAGAAGTATACTTGATATCATTTTCATGATGATAGGAGTTAAAGCATGTCATTAAACATGGGAACACAGTGGCGCAGTGACTGTGTGTGACCTTCAATGAAATGATTTATTGCAGCAGTACTGTCTCCTTCAAACATACTAACCCCAATTCCTGTCCTTACTTTTCTTTCTCCAAATACCCAATTGCCACACAATCAGCTCTGTAATAGACACTAAGCCATCTGTAAGCTTAGAACTCTGATTCTTCAAGACTTTTTAAGGAACACAGAATAATTAAACGTACTATGACGATATTTCAATCTTTCCAGTGTCACACCAGTTCCAGCAAGCATACAGCGCAAGGCAAGAACAATCTGTGAAATAGCGCAGTGACACCATGTACTCACATGTACAAGTACAAACAGTTCTACAATGAGCAGTGGATGGACTGATTGAGTGCATTTATAGTTCTTGGAATGAAACCGTTTCTGAACCGCGAGGTCCGTACAGGAAAGATTTTGAAGCGTTTGTGGTATGAGAGCAGTTCAAATAGGCAGCATGGCTGAGGCAGTGTGTGCTTGATGCTGTATACCAATAATTCTCTTTCCGATCAGCTGCCCCGAGTGATGCAGAGAGAGTAATATGGAAAAAGTTGATCCGCTGTGTCAACCCCTAACGGGAGCAGCTGAAAGAAGAAAAAGGTGGTGCAGTGAGAGTAACAACACTAAAGCAGCTATTGTATTTAGAATAGTTTGACCATCCTATGGACCATTGTATTGTTACAGGTTAATAACAATCGGATGCATTAAACTAATAAACAATATGCGGTTAAATTCAGCATATTTATAAAGCCGCGTCAGGGATGTGAATTTAAAAAAGAAAGGGTAACCACACATGAACAGTAGCACTGCTTTGACGCTGGGTGCCACCAGTCTGCAAAACTGAGCACAGAACTTGCGTATGCCTGGGTACAAGCTACCATGGAAATGTGTGTGGCTTTACGGCAAGTTTAGGTTTTATGCATCGTGATTGAATGTGGAATCAGGCTTACGCAACATTTTTGTGCATACGCACTGTTTATACATGAGGCCAGAGGTCTGACTTATATTTAATACGTCAACACAAAATGTTTGGACAACAAGAAAATATTTGGTTTTCATTATATGCAACATTTGAAAGAAAACACAAAAAAATGTAAAAGGTACTGCAAACAAGATTCACCAGGAATCATTTAATGCTATTACAATAAAAGTTGAATAGCATGCTATTTCCATGGTCCCACCTGATGGTTTTCCAAGATGAACAAAATAAAATATGACAGCCAAGTTGGTACAATAACTTTGAAAGCCAGACCTGGGACATTTAATACATTTTGTCTTTCTCAGTCATTGTTAATGGAATTGCATATATCCGGGGTTCCTGGACTTTACCTCTTTCAGGGCAGAAGTCAACTTTTGTCAAAAAGAGGGGTTGACGGTAGTAATCAACTGTAAACGGTAACAAAACCTGCCATTATGTTTTAGTAGGACTCACTTTGCTAGAAGGAAAGTTAGCTTCATTGGTTTGACGGAGATTCCCTGTGCTCATGTGAGAGTAGTGAGGGGCAAACAACGACAAAAATGACATCGACATTTGGTGAATGCATAAAGCAAAATACTCCGTGGACAACATTTTGCATTTTATCGCTGAATTGGAATCTAATATGTCAGAGTCAAATTTTGATACAAATGATTGAAAATGAATGTAAGGTACCAGCATCAGCTGATTAGTCCCAAGCTGATCGTGGTGCTGAAAATGTTCATGTAGCTAATGCACCTACGGCTACATTCACCTGGGAAGACTGCCATTTACAAGAGGAACAAACCAGATTGTGATGTACTGCGACCGTGCAAATGACCATGGCTGCCACTCCCACCCCCCAAAGAGAGCTTGGCAGCCAGCCTGCTGTGCATTCCTGGTGAACTAGTGGCCACAGAATGCAGTAACAAACGTTTTATGTTGATTCATATGTGTAACCATTGCTTTGTGTTCTTTTCAGAAGCTGTGCTTTTTGGAAAAAATATTCAGCCCTCAAAGAGATAATTCAAAGAACCTCACAATGTTGTACCATCTGGTCAGCACCCCCTCTAATATACAAAGCCAATGCTGGGAAGCAGAACTGATTTTGAATCTTGGGTACTGCTAACAATAGTCATATTGCCCGATTCTGTATAATAGTAGATGTGCTAATCAAACCAAATAGAGCAGACAGATGACACAAAGTATGTGATTAAATGTCAGATGTCTCAAGGCTGGGGTTTTCACTCTTTTTTCTTGACAAAGCAACCTGCAGGAATGGAAATATTTTGACATATCACCATTTTCAATCCATCTTAAATTGTACTTAACTCTTACCAGGCATAACTAAAAGTGAGATTTCTTAATTCCCACTTAGGGCTAGGGCATCAAATACACTCAGTGCATTGCAGCCAATTCTACATGGGATGTAGTAAATGACTGTATTACGCACATCAAGTGCAAATTGTCGCATAATCTTTTTTAAGCTTCTGAACCTGGCAGGTCTGTTTTCAGACAAGCTGCAGAGCAGTGTATACCTGAAAGACTGGTATTACGGCTCTCCTACCTACCATCATAACCCTGCTGACCTAAATAACAGCCTGCACAAATGTTACGCTATTCCACTCTCTAAATCTTGTATTCCACTAGCATAGAAGCATTTTCTCAACAGGGTGCTGCACCTGCCTAATGTAGTGATGTACCAATATGGAAATTCTGGGAGATACTGATAACCAATATGTTTTTGTCTAATTTTGCCAATACCGATAATGTGAAACAGAGATTAACTTATTTTTATTAACTTGCTGACTTTTACACTCTTCCTTGCTATAGATATAGACAACAAGTACTTTCTGTGGGGGGAAAGAAAGAAACGGCTCTTCTCTATAGAAAGAATACTCCAGGTCATGTAAAAAAATCAGCTTAACATACACATCCTGGGTAACTTAAGCACATCAAGACACCATGCCATTACAGAGCATGGCACTGGGTATATTAATAAAAAAATGAATGCTTATACTTTTTGTCATAATCAGACATATATTTCTTTAAGTAAAACTAAAAGTAAAGGTACAATGAGGCCAGTAACACTGGTCTTAGGTTAATAATAATAATAATAATACATTTTATTTATACAGTAATCCCTCCTCGATCGCGGGGGTTGCGTTCCAGAACCCCCCGCGATAGATGAAAATCCGCAAAGTAGAAACCATACGTTTGTATGGTTATTTTTATATATTTTAAGCCCTTAGAAACTCTCCCACACTGTCTATAAATATTCTCCACACAAATATACAGTAAACCCTCATTTATAGCGGTTAATCCACTCCAGACAGATAAATGAATTTCCACAAAGTAGTATTCTTTATTTATAGATCTAATATTTTCGCATTTAGAGCATAGAAAACCTGTTTACGATCTTCTAAATACGATTTTTAACATTATTAGAGCCCTCTAAACATGAAATAACACCCTTTAGTCAAAAGTTTAAACTGTGCTCCACAAGACAGAGATGACAGTTCTTTCTCACAATTAAAAGAATGCAAACATATCTTCCTCTTCAAAGGAGTGTCGTCAGGAGCAGAGAATGTAAGATAGAGAGAGAGAGAGAAATGTAAACAATCAAAAATCAATAGGTCTGTTGGGCTTTTAAGTATACGAAGCACCCGCGATAAAGTGGATCAATGTGAAGGTAGTCTTTCAGCATTTTTTACAGGAGCGTCTGTATCTTCTAAGCAAACAGGCTCTGTGCAAACAGCCCCTCTGCTCACACCCCCTCCGTCAGGAGCAAAGAATGTCAGAGAGAGTGAGAGAGACAGAGAAAAGCAAACAATCAAAAATCAATATGAGCTGTTAGAGCTTTGAAGTGTGCGAAGCACAACGCGGGAAGCATATCGTATATCATTGAGGAGTTTTATTTAATACGTAATACATGCTCTGATTGGGTAGCTTCTCAGCCATCTGCCAATATGCGTCCCTTGTATGAAATCAACTGGGCAAACAAACTGAGGAAGCATGTAGCATAAATTAAAAGACCCATTGTCCGCAGAAATCCACGAACCAGAGAAAAATCTGTGATATATATTTAGATATGCTAACATTTAAAATCCGCGATGGAGTGAAGCCGTGAAAGTCGAAGCGTGATATAGCGAGGGATCACTGTATAGCGCCTTTCCCATGCTCAAGGCACTTCACAGAATTTAAGAAAGAATGGCAGGGTACACAGTATATAACATTGTACAAACCAGATAAATAAATAAAGAAGATTAAGACAGTAAATTCAGAGCAAAAGCCTAAGAGACAACATAGTTGATGGTCTAGCACACACACACAGGTTACATAAGAATTTTGGCATAGAGGTAAACTGAGAGAAGGGTAATAAAGTCAGGTAGAGCTAAAAGCCTTCCTGAACAGATGAATTTAGTGTTGTTTTTTAAAAGAATTCATGGAGTCAGCTGACCTGATTAATTTCGGTAAGTCATTCCAGAATCTAGGTGCTATACGCTCAAGGCCCTGTCACCCATGGAGTGTAGATTAATGTGGGGCACAACAAGATTGCCAGAATCAGAGGACCTTAGTGGGCGGACAGGTACATAATGATGGAGAAGGTCACTGATGTAGTTTGGCGCAAGGTCGTTTAAGGCTTTGTAGGTTATTAGTAGGATTTTATATTCGATTCTGTAAGACACAGGGAGCCAGTGAAGGCAGAGCAGGATGGGTGTTATGTGCTCGCTGCTGCTGGTTCAGGCAAGGACTCTTGCAGCCGAGTTTTGAATAAGCTGGAGCTGTGATATAAGATTAGAAGGGGCACCTGCCAGTAGGGAATTAGCATAATCGATGTGGGATGTGATAAAAGCATGGACAAGTTTCTCAGCATTAGAAAAGGAGAGGAAGGAGCAAACACGGGATATGTTATGGAGGTGAAAGTAGGAAATTTTCTTAATGTGATTTATGAGGGCGGAATAAGAAAGGGAGGAATCAGAAATGACACCAAGATTCTTTATAGTAGAGGCAGGTTTGATGAGATCACCACCAAGATGGACTGGGAAAGAGCTCATTTTATTAAGTTGTACTTTAGTCCCAATTTGCAGGAGTTCAGTTTGGTTGCAATTTAATTTTAACACTAGAATTACCAGAGCCTACGAAAAAACTCGTAGGTCCGTTCCACCCTAAATCGCTTCTTAAAACCGTTCTCATCGCCCCGCCAGTGTCTTTTGTTAATATAAATGTGCTGATAAAAGAAAAGCTGCAAGTAGCCGGCTATTCCATCCCCCCTTACAACTTAGAACGTGCACAAACTTCTCCCAGCTCATGCCCCGATTGATTATCTGGGAGTAAAGTGGAGTTTTAGATTGGAAATAATAGATCATTATTTGGAATACACGCATTTCACGTGTGTTCCGTTTCCACAGTAATCCGTGTAAACACATTTTTAAAACAGAAACTTTTTCATATTGTAGTAGTAAATGACAAAATGTAAGCATAAACTATATATTGTATGAAGCCTGAAGTCCAAATATCAAACACTTTCACAAAAGGTACACATATAACAGAACAAGTATGCTTTTATTCAAAAATATAACTGCAGAAAAAAGCCGCCTTAGCATGCTAGATTGACACATACTTACTATAGCTGCCACGGTAGTGTAATGGTATCAGCCACTGACTAGTATTCAAAAGGTCATGAGTTCGATTCCACACGATTCAGTTTTGAGAAGTAAACTGCTCTTATTCTTACTATTTTAGAATAAAAACATGCATTTGATTTCAGTGTGTAACAGCCAATATAATTTATGATACTTGTAAAGGTTAGTTTTTTGTTTTTTTTTATTCACTTTTCATTCTCTCAGTCGTGTTCAGGATCCTTCCCTACCAACCCACCCCCCACCCCATCTGAGAATGCTGTTTTCACATAAAGCGTACTTGTGACTGCATTCTCGTACCAATGCTTGCGAACTGAAGTGCCTGCATGCACTTTTCGTGGCATTACAGGTCTATTTTTTTGAGCATGCCCGTGTCGCTCAAACACAGGAACATATGTTGGTGTACAAGTATAACAAAACAAGTGCACTTTTATTCTAGACTATAAGTGAAGAAAAAATAAAGCAAGTTACAGTAGGCGGTTGATACGACAGCTTGCGTGGTGCAATGCTAAGAACTGCTGATTTCCGATCCGTGCTATATACAGTGGTGTGAAAAACTATTTGCCCCCTTCCTGATTTCTTATTCTTTTGCATGTTTGTCACACAAAATGTTTCTGATCATCAAACACATTTAACCATTAGTCAAATATAACACAAGTAAACACAAAATGCAGTTTTTAAATGATGGTTTTATTATTTAGGAGAAAAAATCCAAACCTACATGGCCCTGTGTGAAAAAGTAATTGCCCCCTTGTTAAAAAATAACCTAACTGTGGTGTATCACACCTGAGTTCAATTTCAATTTTCCGATAGGAAATCAAGTCAGATAGGACTTGAACCTACACAAACGGTAGGTTTTTCTTAACAAAAAGAAGCATTTCTGCATTTTCACCAGCATGTCTGTTTTTCTTTTCATTTACTATATATGACACAGCTAAAAAAAGGCATTCACTGTCTACACTGGTACAAAGTGCCAATAGATGCTTGATCACTGCCTTAGCCAAGGTTGGGAAACGGGCTGCATTGCATTTCCAATACTGGAGGGCGCAATTATTTCTGGAAATAAGGGGCTTGCAGAGATATTTATTCAGCTGAAAAAAAAAAACAAGTTTACAAACGTTTAACTGTATTATAATAAAAAATAAAATTATTATTAGTTTGACCAGATATGTGATAAAGAAAAACAGGACAACCACCTGTACCAACCATCGCCATTAATAAAAACTTGTGGCGTTGAAAGTTTGACGTATAATTTTTTGGGTCATATAAAGGGAATTCTATAAAGTGTAATGTGGATGGACTTTTAAGTAATGCAGCACAAGCTGTTCCACAATGAAACACTTTCTGACATAGGTGTGCCTTGAAATACTGAGAGACTGCTGTATATTTTAGGGTGATTGTTTTAAAGTAATGCTTACATCAAAACTGTAGTAGATCTTGCCTTAAAATCTTTTACAGCTTAGACACAGGAGACACATCTTTCACAAGTTATAAAACTTGAAGCTGCACTCTAGCATGCTGGCGAACCTGTTCCTCCTTTTCAAGTACCCACTAAATTAAATTCCTTCAATATTTTTTCACGGTGACTCGACTAGAATGGAAAAAAAAACAAACTGCACCGCTACAATAATAGTTTTGTAGGCAATCTGGCAAATAAAGTTTAAAAACCTAACGAAAAAGGCGAGGTGATGCCATTAACATGTTCCATTTTTTCTCAGCTATTTGTGGAGCAGTTTGCCCCAATCTCGTGCACTGTCCCAGCAAGCCGCCTCTCAGTGCCTCTCTGAGAGTTTACGGAAAATGAACAAGGATACTGATTTTTTTTTTTTTTAATTCTGGACGTCTGATAATCCTAATTAGTATGATTATTGTTAATAATTTTATGATTCTATTATTTTAACTCGGTGGCAGTTGAATGTGGTTTTGCAGCCGCATACGAATTTTCTTCAAGAATTTCTTCATACATCTCCAGCAATGAAGCAGCAACATATCTCAGAGTGTAAATCTTTTTCTCTTGTGGTTCGCTGTTAATCTTTCCTTCACCAGCTGACTTCTCGACCAATTGCTTCTTACGGTTGTTTTTTGGTATCTCAGTCACAAAATTGATCTTTGTACTGTGGATCAAAGACAGTAGATTGATAGTACAGTGGCTCAGAGAATGCACCAGTGAAGCGTTTTGTGACAGTCTCCAAAAGTGTGATTTTCACTGTCTGAACTCCGGAATCTGTCTTGTCACACTTGCTAAGCAAACTTTTAAGCACTTCGAAAGACAGAATCACATCCGCAATTATAAATTAATGCGCACTTATGTTGGCACATCCTGCTAAAGCATTCTTGCTGGGTTACCAAGGTCTGTTTGTGTTTCTCTCAGCTGCATGCTTTAAATGAGTAACTATTCGCCTCCCAATGGCAAAACAGTCAGAGATGCTTCAGTGGCTCAATAAGCCTTCATTTACGGTAAGCTACATAGTGTGAGCCTTGCAGCTTAAACTTTTAATGCCACTTTCTTCCACAGCATTTGCGATATTGCAAGTGTTGTGACGAAGCACAATGTTCACATTACTTTTTGAAATGTTCCACTTTGTTGACATGGAATCGAAAGCTTGTGCAATGAAAGTTGAAGAATGAGAACTCTTTTTGCCTCAACATTTTCGTCAATCCAGTGTGCCATTAGACTCAACATACTCATGAGGCTGACTTCTGAGCTCCACATGTCTATAGTTAAGCTAATGCTAGCGACACTGTTTCTTAAAAGCTCATGGATATGTGTAGCAATCACATCATATAATGCAGGCAATGAGACATCTGCAAAGTATTCCCTGCTTGGAAGAATGTACCGAGGTTCTGAATGATGTAGTAGCTGACAAAATCCCTCGTCTTCATCTAGGGAAAAAAGTTGGTCAGTAGGTTGGTTAGTAGTTATGCCTTTAGCTCTGGTGCTGTCTTGAGGAAATGTCTTCACGCTCTGAGGGGTTTGCTTTATGTGGCTACCGCTAGCGTCTGATTTAACTTTTCCTTTGGAAACATTAGTTGCTAAAAATGCTGTGTATAATTTGTTACGGTGGTTCTTCACATGGGTAATTAAATTTGTGATATTGAAAGATTGAATTCAAAAGTCTCCTCATATTATCTCATTTTTGCAGCCAGAGCAGATAGGAACTATGTTGACATGTTGCTTTACTAATGATATCTGCCCAATGAGTGCTCCTGTCAGTAAAACTAGGAAACCTCTTTTCTTTTTTTATGTGAGTGCATGGGGCTGTGCTTGCATGCATGTTTTTCTGCAGCTTAATGTCTGACTCACCGAGCAATGAAACCGGCATTTAGTTATTTAGTGAACTGACAATGTTGATAAACCAGAACTATATTGCTTGGCAGTATTGGTTTAAATGTACATATCTGACCGATTACGATGTCATCATTGTTAATGAACATCGGCCAATAACAATACAGTTTCTGATATATCGTGCATCCTTAGTCTAATGCCATAACCTGGCTTGCTAGAATATCAGCCTTCACAATACAGTGATCCCTCCTCGATCGCGGGGGTAGCGTTCCAGAACCCCCTGGTGAAAGGTGAAAATCCGTAAAGTAAAAACCATATGTTCATATGGTTATTTTTATATATTTTAAGCCCTTATAAACTTTCCCACACTGTTTATAAATATTCCCCGCAGAGTTATACAGCATAATCCCTTTGTATTCTCTTAGATATTAGGTAAGATTTATTGAAATTATGTATATAAACACACTGTTTATATACAGTAAAACCTAAATATTATTTTAAAGATATTGAGTGTCTCCGATATCACATGTTACAGCCATTGCGAAAGACATGCCACCAGCAATAAATACGTACAATGCAACAAAAATAGTATACAGTAAATGTGTGTGTACAGTGACATTAAACGTACGTACATGTACTAAGTACTGTACGTAGAAAATAAATAATGGTTACTCACCAACAATGACACGACGACTTGTCCGATAACAATGAGTTTAATTTTACTGCACAACAAAGGAGAGCGTTACAGCTTTTCTAAAGGAGCCTCTTCAGGAGACTGTGTAGAACCACCGTTGTTCTTCTGGCAGTCTTCAATCCAAATCCCTAAAGCAGATTCCATCCGGACTACTGCTTTATTACGTCCACTTACAACTCATTTTGCACCCTGGTTAAAGGACACAGCAGAAGTAGATCCTATATTTTTTTCCTCCTTTTTAAATAAAAAGAATTGTGGACTCATTGATACCATAATGGCGTCCTACAACGGTGTAGCTGTTCCCTTCCTTCAACATATCCAAAACTTTTACCTTTTGGGCAATCGTTAGCATCTTCCGTTGGTGCTTGGGCATGGCCCCTGAAGCAGTAGCAGGAGCAGACTGTTTTAAAGCCATAACAAAGGGCTTGACTATGCACAAAGATAAACACAAAAGAGTACAAAAGTTAACTCTTTACATAGCAAAACACGTTGATGCTGAATGAGCAAGACGAGACTTCCTGGTTAACGCAGCCGAATCAAATTCGGCGCTCTGTCGCTGAAACAATCAGCACACAGGAGCTTAACTGTGTGCTCTGATTGGGTAGCTTCTCAGCCATCCGCCAATAGCGTCCCTGGTATGAAATCAATTGGGCAAACCTACTGAGGAAGCATGTACCAGAAGTAAAAAGACCCATTGTCCGCAGAAACCAGCGAAGCAGCGAAAATATCCGCGTTATATATTTAGTTATGCTTACATATAAAATCTACGATAGAGTGAAGCCGCGAAAGTCAAAGCGCGATATAGCGAGGGATTACTGTATTAGAATACACACAAAGTGAAACTACACTGCGTTATATTATTACGCTACTTACGTAAGACACACAATTTTTTTATTTTAGTTGCAGGTCAGCTTTGTTTTCTCTCTCAGGTTTCAAGAACAAAATGGAAAGGATTTCAGTTGTACTTTAGCTTGGGATTGCAGAGAAGTAAAATCAGGCAAAGAGAGCTTTTGCCAATGGTGTGACAGGTGAACCACCCCAGTCAAATTCCCTACTTGTCACTGTCCCTGGTGCTTGATGCCAGAAGTGACACCCCAAAGGTTGGTGGGGACACAACTTTGGGCAATTGATCCGAAGGCAGTGAAAATCATGTGAAGTGTTCTGGCACTAAAAACTGTTTTGAAGCGAATCACGCAAAGGTGTAGTTTTGGTTTTAAGTCCATATAATGAACTGTAGAAAATTATGAAAACTATAAGACTGAAAGTGATACAGCTCATTTTATAAGATCAATCTGTTGTTAAATTATTGTAGCTTATCATCATATTGCCATTAATGTAATGTGAAGCAACTGTCATTGTTCTGCAAAGTGGTTTGTCACAGTGAAATTACCAAAAAGTACACTTTAATTGACATTGTTTTGAAATGTTTCATGTTGTGTGCAATTACTAGGTTTGAATAAATATGGTTTTGTTAAATTTAACTTGGTTGTGATCTGCTCCTGTTTTGCATACAATTTTGAAGTTATTCTAATAGAAACCATTAATGAATAGAAACAAGAATTGCTTAATGCAGACATAAGCGGACTACTAGAAACATCACATTGGTGTGATTGTATGAATCAAAGGTTTAAATCAAGCATTTATGAAGTGCTTTCAAGGAGATTTCAAAATACTGAGATATATATGTGTATCGTAAAAAAGCCTAAAAATATCACAAAATTATTTATAGGCCATATCACCCAGGCCTGCTACCACTCCTCAACCTTAATATTTCCACTTGGAGATTTTAACTAATTTCAAAGAGTTTTTTGTGTGTTTGCTTATGTATTTTAGTTTTTCTTATACATATTATACACTTTTCTTAATTAAATGTTTTTAATATAAGAACAGTAGCATGGTTTGATAAGGAATAAAAATGAAAAAACAAAAAATTATATTTGCAACATACAAAAAATATAGTTATGTATGAATCCAGATAAAAAAAAGAAACAGAAAAATAACTCAAGTTATATATGACTTCAAGTACAAAAGAAAAAAAAAAAAAGGAAAATGGCTATTGGGTTCCAGTTTTGGTAACTTTAATCAGTTCTGTTTCTAACTTCTGTGTAATCCTTTCGGTCTGAAGCCATAGCTCACCACTGATGAATAATAGTAATAATAAAATGAAACGTTAGATGTGTATTTTATTATTAAGAATTATTAAATGTTGGTGAATGTTGAAAAGTTATTTCTTAGCGAAATAATTAAGTTACATCCATTACAGAGCCTGAGTTAACATCTGGCATATTCTAAGCTACCAATTTAAACATCGGCAGATACTGATCTGAAGCCATGGCATTCAAGCAAATAATTCCATACGATACTCACTGATGAGCACTGCGGCACAAAAAATGGATTTAAAACAAACAGCTTTTGATTAATGTTACATTTTTAGTCATCCTTATGCTTTTCCAACAGAGGGTATTCACCCAATTTAGTAGTCTTACAGTTCAATGAACAAAGAGCTTTACTCACAACAAATCTGTCAATCTTAAAACATTTTAAAGATTATTACATTAAATTTAAAGTTTGGTTTCTAATATAGGGGGAAAAAGAATAAACAAATATAGGCTAAACAAAGTCGAAATATGTACCCAAGGAGTGTTGTTAGTGTCAGTATTAGGGCTGTTCGATATAACGATATATATCGGATGACAATATGAAAACGTCTATCGCTGCACATTACGCTATCGTTTGTTTCGTGGTGTCGCAAAATAAACTGTTTACGGCAATATTTTTTTCATTGTTTTGATGGCCACCACGTGGATGCAGACACACTAGCATGGCTGATGAAGACAGGCAACACCAGGTAGCTCCACACAGAAGGACCTTGTTCCTAAACGAGGGCTACCTCTGTAGTATGGAGATGGTTTGGATTTGAAGAGTCTGACACGGACCAGAAAACGGTACTGTGCAAATTATGCTGCAAACCGATCGCTACCACAGACACCAACACGACAAACTTCTTCTACCACCTCCGCAAAAGCACGTGAGCGAGCATGCAGAGAGTTTACAACTGAGAGGCAGGCCACGTAGGATATTACAATTGTAAAGGTACTATTTAAACAAGCATGTTAAAAGCTTGGAAGATTAATTGCTACCAAAACAATTTGCTTAAGGCATAATTTTCCCTGCAGCGTTTGCTGTCAGCGTTAATCTTGTTAAAATTACTGTAGCGTCTTCCAGACGTAATGACGATCCGAGACGGTCACTTGGTTAGTTCCCTCTTTATTAAACACAAACAAAAAAATGGTTGCTGTTGGCCACAACCACGCCGAACAGACAGCAATCCAAAAACAAACTCTCTTAGCTAGGGGCGACAAGATTTTCACAGCGCTTCCCCACCCCCCCTCCGGAACCTCCTTTACCTTCCACTCTATTACAGTCCATCAGAAATAACAGGGACAACAGAATAAATAACTGAGAGGGATGTAAATCACAGAACACAAACTGCAGAACAGAACTCTACAATAAAGAACAGAACGCTACATTACGCTTACGCCACAACTGCATTAACGCAAATCTCGTTAACGAGTTACAGCGGATCGCCCGTCCAGTCCCACGACGGGCGATCAGCTGTAACTCATTAACGGAGATTTGCCACACTACGATGTGCAAATTAACATTTTACTAGAATGTAGCCTAAAAAATATTATCCATCCATCCATTTTCCAACCCGCTGAATCCAAATACAGGGTCACGGGGGTCTGCTTTAATATTATCTATACTAATAAAAGGCAAAGCCCTCACTCACTCACTCACTCACTCATCACTAATTCTCCAACTTCCCGTGTAGGTAGAAGGCTGAAATTTGGCAGGCTTATTCCTTACAGCTTACTTACAAAAGTTGGGCAGGTTTCATTTCGAAATTCTACGCATAAGGGTCATAACTGGAAGCTATTTTTCCCAATATAATGTAATGGAGTCTTGAGTTGGAGATGGCCGCGGGGGGCGGAGTTTCGTGTGACATCATCACGCCTCCTACGTAAGTACGTAGAGCACAAGGAAGAACTCCAAACAGCGATGAGCACAAAACGCCATTTCACAATTGAGAAGGCAGAAAAACATTATGAAGCAAATGATGCATACAAGCATATTCATAAGTACAGCTACTGCGGAAACAAAGCACGGCGTGAACCGTAAGTTTATATTAAATTAAGTTCATAGGCTACCACTAGCGTTTGTAATTTAGTGCCTGCCCATATAAGGCCGCCCATCAGCGGGCAATCCAATACAAACACTGCCGTAAATATTCACGTGTGAAGGACTGTGCTTATGCAGAGGAAGATGAGATGGTCAGGGTGGTGTTTGGCACAAACTCATTGAAACTGCGAGAGAAACTTTTAAGTGCCGGGTCTTAGCTGACATTACACGAGATGGCACCAGTACAGCTGGGAACCTTCGATGCAAGAACACCAAGCGGCTCACGTGAACTGACGCAGTACACAGACAAAAAGCAACAGTTCCAAAGAGTGCTGAACAAATACCGAATTACACAATTGAGAAGGCAGCAAAAAAATATGAAGCGTCTTATACATAGAATCATATTCATAAGTGCAGCTACTGCGGAAACAAAGCACACGGTGGAAAAAGTGAATGTCCTGCTAAAGGAAGACAGTGTAAAAAAAACCCGTGCATGCAGTTTGTCACATCACAGATAAAAGGAAGACGAGCTGTTTATTGATGCAGTAAGGAACTAATCGATGAATGAAACCTCTTATCTTTACAACGATTGACAAACACGGAATGTAACTTGAACACATCCTACAAATACGAGCCTGATTGAAAGAAATAATGATAATCAAATCCTTGATGACAGCAACATTCAATAACACTCACAAAACAATTACTGTATATTGACAATCATGTTACGTTATTTTTAAAATGTTCCCTTTTCTTTTCATAACTTCTACTTCTCCACTGCGATACGGGTATATATATAAATGTATATATATACCCGATCTACAATACATACTTTAGCATAGACAAGCCACACGCTGTGGCTAATTGTAGAGTCTTAAGCCTCTAATGCGCATTCGAGGTTCGATTCCCGAGAGTGGGATGAAATGACTATGTATGCGTGCTACCAGATTCATTTTACCTTCAGATCTCCTTGGTTTGGGACGTATGAAAAATATTAGGTTAACGAGAATCATGTTACGTATTTTTAAAATTTTCCCTTTCTTAGCACAAGCACAGCTGAGAAGCTTCGATGCATGTACTCCATAACGCGTTAAAAAATAACGCATTTAATCACACTTTCAATTCCAAGCAAACGGAACTTTTGTCAATGCATGATTTCCTGGTACATCCATTACACTGATGCACACATCACAGCTACAAAAATGTTAGAGTCGGAATAAAGCGCGCTCCTACGACTGATCATTTCGACTACCCGCGAAGCCTTGATAAAAGCATGGTTTTGTGCACACTGAAAAGCAAGCAAAATTAGATGCATTACAGAAAGCGGACTTTGTGGCTCTTACTGGGGATCATTGGACTTCCGTGACCGTTAGTAATTCTAAATACATCTAATTACAAAATGTTCAATGATCACACTGTTTTAGCCTAATGTACAAAATAATTTTGGCTAATGTTACTCAGAGTTTAAAGAGTAAGCTGGTCAAATTACCTTTTATGTTTCTGACTTATTTTTTAAGAAGAAAACTGCACTTTATGGTGAAATTTTGGTTATTATTATTTAAAGACAATACTATTCTGAAAATGTACTTAAAGTACTTAAACTACCACTTTATTTTTAAGTCTGCCCAATTTTAACCAGGGATGATATTTTTGTTTCTGTTTTGAATTCAAATGCAGTTTAAAGGCTTTTTTCAGAAATTAAAACAGCTTCAGTTTACAATATTCATGTCCATGTCTATTATTTGATTCTGTCGCCCACTAAAACCGTTTTAAATTAAAAAAAAACATTTGCGATTTGGGGCAAATTTACGTGTCGATTACATACGATTAATCAAGATTAATTCTTACACAGCCTCTAATTAATTGGATTAATTTTTTAATCGAGTCCCACCTATATATATATATATATATATGTAGATATATATGTAGATAGATGAATATATATGTGTATATACATATATGTAGATATGTATATGTTGTATATACAGTATGTATATATATGTGTGTGTGTATATATATGTTTATATATGTGTCTGTGTGTGTATATATATATATATATATATATATATATATATATATATATATATATATATATATATATATATATATATATATATATATATATATATATATATATATATACAGTGGAGGAAATAATTATTTGACCCCTCACTGATTTTGTAAGTTTGTCCAATGACAAAGAAATGAAAAGTCTCAGAACAGTATCATTTCAATGGTAGGTTTATTTCAACAGTGGCAGATTGCACATCAAAAGGAAAATCGAAAAAATAACTTTAAATAAAAGATAGAAATTGATTTGCATTTCATTGAGGGAAATAAGTTTTGAACCCTCTAACAAAAAAGACTTAATACTTAGTGGAAAACCCTTGTTTGCAAGCACAGAGGTCAAACGTTTTTTGTAATTGATGACCAAGTTTGCGCACATGTTAGGAGGAATGTTGGTCCACTCCTCTTTGCAGATCATCTCTAAATCCCTAAGGTTTCGAGGCTGTCTCTGTGCTACTCTGAGCTTGAGCTCCCTCCATAGGTTTTCTATTGGATTAAGGTCCGGAGACTGACTAGGCCACTCCATGACCTTAATGTGCTTCTTCTTGAGCCACTCCTTTGTTTCCTTTGCTGTATGTTTTGGGTCATTGTCGTGCTGGAACACCCATCCATCAGTTTCCTGGCAGAGGGAAGGAGATTGTCGCCAGGATTTCACGATACATGGCTCCGTCCATTTTCCGTTAATGCGATTAAGTTGTCCTGTGCCCTTAGCAGAAAAACACCCCAAAGCAAAATGTTTCCTCCCCATGCTTGACGGTGGGGACGGTGTTTTGGGGGTCATAGGCAGCATTTTTCTTCCTCCAAACACAGCGAAGTTGAGTTAATGCCAAAGAGCTCTATTTTGTCTCATCAGACCACAGCACCTTCTCCCAGTCACTCTCTGAATCATTCAGGTGTTCATTGGCAAACTTCAGACGGGCCTGCACATGTGCCTTCTTGAGCAGGGGGACCTTGCGAGCCCTGCAGGATTTTAATCCATTGCGGTGTGATGTGTTTCCAATGGTTTTCTTGGTGACTGTGGTCCCTGCTAATTTGAGGTCATTAACTAACTCCTCCCGTGTAGTTCTAGGATTCTTTTTCACCTTTCTCAGAACCATTGACACCCCACGAGGTGAGATCTTGCGTGGAGCCCCAGAGCGAGGTCGATTGATGGTCATTTTGTGCTCCTTCCATTTTTGAACAATCGCACCAACAGTTGTCACCTTCTCTCCCAGCTTCTTGCTAATGGTTTTGTAGCCCATTCCAGCCTTGTGCAGGTCTACAATTTTGTCTCTGACATCCTTGGACAGCTCTTTGGTCTTTCCCATGTTGTAGAGTGTGGAGTCTGCTTGATTGATTGATTCTATGGACAGGTGTCTTTTATACAGGTGACTAGTTAAGACAGGTGTCCTTAATGAGGGTGACTAATTGAGTAGAAGTGTCTAACCACTCTGTGGGAGCCAGAACTCTTAATGGTTGGTAGGGGTTCAAAAACTTATTTCCCTCAATGAAATGCAAATCAATTTCTATCTTTTATTTAAAGTTATTTTTTCGATTTTCCTTTTGATGTGCAATCTGCCACTGTTGAAATAAACCTACCATTGAAATGATACTGTTCTGAGACTTTTCATTTCTTTGTCATTGGACAAACTTACAAAATCAGTGAGGGGTCAAATAATTATTTCCTCCACTGTATATGCCAGCAACACTCATATCAATGACAAAACAATTACATTAACAATCATCTTACGTTATTTTTAAAATGTTTGCTTTTCTTTTTCATAACTTCTTTAACACACTACTTCTCTGCTGCGAAGCGCGGGTATTCTGCTAGTATATTTAATATATTTTTTGTCGTAAGCCTTATTGCTGCTACAGTTTGAAGTACAATGTTTACATTTGGTTTTGACAGTTAATGTTAGACTTGTATTTATTTTGTTTTAAGGGTTTATTGGCCTTATATAGTTTAGTTGTTAGTGCTTTGATCCTTTTATATTTAATATATGTTGTGAGAGTTATTGCTGCTACAGTTCACATTTTGTTTATGTCAGGCATTTTATATAGCAGTATTTTATATTGGGCCTTTAGTAATTTGTTTTTGAAAAGTGTTTTATATTTGATACATTAACATTTTATGTTTACATTCTAAGTCAAACATTTGCTCAAATGTTCTAAATAAAAGAACAGAAATAATTACAAGTTGAGTACTTCTCATTTTTGATTTTTAATTTAAATGAAAAAAGGAGTGGTGATTATATAAACTATTCACTGAATACAAAGAAAATGTACTATATCGTGATATCGGGATATGAAATGAAATATCGGGATATAAGATTTTGGTCATATCGCACAGCCCTAATCAGTATCCCTTTTTTCATTGCAGTATCACCCTAATATTGATATTTCAAAGTGTGAGCATACAGAAGTCTGCAAGGTATAGGATTTTAAAACAACCGTAGCATTTTCTGTTACATTATTAATCCTTGTATTCTTTCAGGAGTGGCTTTTAAACTGCAATTTCCATCCATCATCCAACCCGCTATATCCTAACTACAGGGTCTTGCTATTGGGAAATTAAGATGTTCCAGCCCTGATTTAAGGGTGAGCACTTCTACAAACACACAATTTTTATATGATTTACTGTTTAATTTGCAAGGTTAAGAGTAGCTGTTGTCACACATGTGCGCATGGGAGGCAGCTAAAGGGCTTGAGTAAGGGCAGTTCCGAGTCATACCGGCATATGGCAGAGTGCACGGACTCTTTTTCTCCCTTTCCTGTAGACCATTCATGGGAGATTCCACCTGGCCCACTTGACGTCACTTCCGGGACCGAGCCTATGGAAGGAGACCTTACCGGCTCCAGCCCCTGTGATGTCACATCCGGGCTCGAATCAATGGCTTAAGACCTTCATGAGCCCAACCCCATTGATCTCACTTCCTTTCTTCCCCTTTAAAAGCCTCCAGTTCTGTTTTGGACTCAGCTTTGTGCACATCACTGCTGTATCTACTTAAAGACTTTGCAGCCAGGAAATCAATTATACAGGTGGCTACCCCAAACCTTTCTATGACTCCGAGTCAAGTTTGTGACACTGTCTATAGTAGAAAACTGAAGATTACAATGAACAAAATCTGTAAGTAATTCAGCAAGCTGTAATTCACAGAGAGCTCTGTAAAATGATTTAAATATATTTTCTGTGTTCTGTTTTTCAATATTATGTTCCTGCTTAAAGCTAAATACTGGATGTTTCAAAGAGGAATGAAAAATATGATTTGCATTTAACAATAATGAGTTTTTCCCCCCTTCACAGTCTATATGCTGCCTCCAAATGCCTACTGGCTATTTTCAACATGCCTTTACCAATCAACAACATTTATTTATTTATCACATTTTCATAAAAACAATACAGCTCAAAGTACTTTAAAAAATGAAATAAAAAGGAAGTTAATATAAAACATAAACAAACAAGATTAGTAAATAATATTATCTATACTAATAAAAGGCAAAGCCCTCACTAACTGACTGACTGACTCACTCACTCATCACTAATTCTCCAACTTGCCGTGTAGGTAGAAGGCTGAAATTTGCCAGGCTCATTCCTTACAGCTTACTTACAAATGTTGGGCAGGTGTCATTTCGAAATTCTACGCGTAATGGTCATAACTGGAACCTATTTTTCTCCATATACTGTAATGGAGTTCAGCTCGATGGCCGTGGGTGGCGAAGTTTCATGTGACATCATCATGCCTCCCACGTAATCATGTGAACTGACTGTGAGCGCAGTATGTAGAAAACAAGGAAGAGCTCCAAAAAGCACTGAAGAAAACATGCATTATACAATTGAGAAGGCAGCAAAACAATAAGAAGCGAGCGAGTGACACATACAAACATATTCATAAGTCCAGCTACTGCAGAAAAAAAAGCACAGTGTAAACCGTAAGTTTAAATTAAGTTTATAGACACGCTCCCACTGCCGTTTTTCATGCACAGTGACGCATACAAGCAAATTCATGACTGTGGTTACTTCGGAAACAAAGCGCGGTGTAAACCTAAAGTTTAAATTAAGTTCATAGACAGGCTGCCACTGGCGTTTGTCATGCCCACGACTAATGCGGAATACAAGTTTAATGAGATCACGCAGGGTATAAACTAGAGTTTTGATCACTTTGTAACTAAGTTAAAATTGCTGGTGAAGGGCTGTGCTTGTGGGGGGATGACGTCATCATCTCTCCTCCCATTCACCTCATTTCGCTCTGAGCTGAGCTCGCCAGCTAACGCGGTCTTACGGAAGCAACTTTGTCACGCTGCCACCAAATACTCACAGAAAAATCCACAAGATAATACACACGCTGTCTCTACAGTTTCTCCACACTCTGAATCCTCCAGGCACTACTTACAAAAGGTTACATTGACAATCATGTTATGTTATTTTTAAAATGTTTCCTTTTCTTAGCACAAGCACAGCTGAGAAGCTACGATGCATGTGCTCCATAACGCGTTAAAACATAACGCATTTAATCACACTTTGCATTTCAAGCAAAGGGGAACTTCTCTCAATGCATGATTTCCTGGTACACCGATTACATTGATGCACACATCAGAGCTACAAAAATGTAAGAGTCGGAAGAAAGCGCGTTGCTAGGACTGATTGGAGGAAAATTTAATTTCAAAAGACTACCCGACGGAAGCCTTGATAAAAGTGTGGTTTTGGGCAAACTGTGCAAAAAGGAGTTTACATAACACCGAGGCACTTCAACCTTACGGTACTATCTAAATGCAAAACATGCTACAGCGAACACAGAAACTGTGTAAGCTGTTAGCACTAGCAGTACGAGTTTGAGTAACAACAAAAGGTGTCGACAGCCCAAAACTGATGAAATGACTGGCTTCAGGACCAAAATTAGTAAGTCAACATCGGTCAAACTTACAAATTCTCTCACAAAATGAATTGCTTTGGACTGTAGACCACTAACAGTGGTGGAAGATAGGGGGTTAGAAAATGTACTATAGTTAGCGTCAGGTGATCCAACTTTTCAACTGCTGTGCTGAGAGACTATTTCAAGTGAAATTCAACAGCTTTATGACACTGAAAAGCAAGCAAAATTAGATGCATTACAGAAAGCGGACTTTGTGGCTCTTATTGGGGATCATTGGACTTCCATGACCGTTAGTAATTTTAATTACATCTAATTACAAAATGTTCAATGAACACACTGTTTTAGCCTAATTTACAAAATAATTTTGGCTAAGGTTACTCAGAGTTTAAAGGTAAAGCTGGTCAAATTAACTTTTATGTTTCTGCCTTATTTTTTTAAGATGAAAAACTGCACTTTATGTTGAAATTTTTCTTATTATTATTTAAAGACATTACCATTCTGAACATGTACTTAAAGTACTTAGAATACCACTTTATTTTTTTTAAGTCTGGCCAATTTTAGCCACGGATAATGATTCTGATTTGAATTGAAATGCAGTTTAAATGCATTTTTTTTTCAGAAATTAAAAGAGCTTGAGTTTACAATTTTCATGTCCATGTCTATTATTTGATTCTGTCGCCCACTAAAACCCTTTTAAATTAAAAAAAAATTCCGCTTTGGGGCAAATTTACATGTGTGATTACATGCAATGAATCAAGATTAATTCATTACAAAGCCTCTAATTAATTAGATTAATTTTTTTAATCGAGTCCCACTCCTAATATGTATATATATATATATATATATATATATGTATATATATATATATATGTGTATATATATATATATATATATATATATATATATATATATATATATATATATATATATACACCGTAGATCCCATTATATAAGCCGAGAATTTCGTCCTAGATTTTTGGCTTGGAGTTTGGGGGTCGGTTTATACAACGAGTATCGTTTCAGACTCAAAATTTCAAGCGCAATGCCGGTTTTGCCAATGAATACGGAAATAAATAATGACGAAACCACAGAGCCACCTTTCAGATGAAGAAGTAACTTTGCATGCCAGTACTTTAAATTAAATAAAGAATTTATTCAAAAAAGTGTTCTAGTTGTTGATTTTATTAATAAAATTTATTATAAATTATCGGGAAGTTTAAAATGAAATTTTTTGTTTTGATTTACGATCAACATCTTGCGTTACTTAAACGGATGCGTCACGTGTATCCGCTTGCGATTGTAAACAAACAACCGAGCGTTAGTAGCGTCAGTCGGAGCCCAGATACATGTGTTTGTGGATGCAATTTCCGTCATTGCAGTGATTTACCTATATATATATATATATAATTCATTAAGACCAAGCAAGTAAGACACATAATTGCTAAGGAAGGAAGAGAAGGTAAAAGAAAGCGATTGCAATCGAAACGAAGATGGACATTGTGTGGAATTATCTCCTCCCTTCCTGCAGCCCAAAGATGTCAAATTAAATGGCGAGTACAGTATGAAATTGTTTCTAGAATAGAATGCCTTTTATTGTCACTATACGCATCTACAATGAGATTAAAAGCAGCTCCTTCAGTGCAGAAAAAAAGTTCTGTATAGGGCTTGTATGGTTGTTTTTTAGCTTTAGCATAACGTCGGATCTTTCCCTCCTCCGTCTTTGTCGTCTCCTAGACCCGACAACAATCCACGGAGAGCCCGTTGGTCTCGTTATGTTGTCTGGGAAAAAGTGTCTCTTCGGGTATATTTATAATGTTTATCGGCGAGAATTTGAGACTGCCGGCATTTTTGATATATAATATAATGTGCATAATTTACCAAAACACCAATAATTTTTCTAATGTACTAATGTGGATATGTATATATACTGTATATATGTGTGTATACGTATATATATGTTTGTGTGTATTTATATATATATATATATATATATATATATATATGACAGCAACTCATGACAATGACAATGTCAATCATGTTACATTATTATTAAAATGTTTCTTTTTCTTTTTCATTACTTCTTTAACACACTACTTCTCCGCTGCGAAGCGCGGGTATTTTGCTAGTATAATATATTTAACAAACAAAAAAGGTAAGATGAGATGTCCAAGTGAACAGATTAAAAAAAAACGGGCTAGAGGAAAAAAAAAAAAAACAAACAAAATCAGCAGGGGTTCCAAGGCCAAACGACCACCCAGCCCCCACTCATATCATAGTAGTGTTTACAGTTTTAAACACATCTAACCATTTATCATAAAAAATACTTAATCCAAGGTAGAATGAAAATTTCTCACAAGTCTAAAAATTTCAAGGACTTCAGAAGATGTACAGTAATCCCTCCTTGATAGTGGGGATTGCATTCCAGAACCCCCCGAGATAGGTGAAAATTCGCAAAGTAGAAACCATATGCTTGTATGGTTATTTTTATATATTTTAAGCCCTTAGAAACTCTCCCACACTGTTTAAACTGTGCTCCATGACAAGACAGAGATGACAGTTCTTTATCACAATTAAAAGAATGCAAACATATCTTCCTCTTCAAAGGAGTGCTGTCAGGAGCAGAGAATGTCAGAGAGAGAGAGAGTAAACAATCAAAAATCAATAGGGCTGTTGGGCTTTTAAGTATACAAAACACCGCGATAAAGCGGCCGCAATGAAGGGGTCAATGTGAAGGTAGTTTTTCAGCATTTTTTAGAGGAGCCTCCGTATCTTCTAAGCAAACAGCCTCTGTGCAAACAACCCCTCTGCTCACACCCCCTCCGTCAGGAGCAGAGAATGTCAGAGAGAGTGAGAGAGACAGAGAAAAGCAAACAATCAAAAATCAACACGGGCTGTTAGAGCTTTGAAGTGTGAGAAGCACCCCGCGGGAAGCATATCGTATATCATTGAGTTTTATTTAATACGTAATACATGCTCTGATTGGGTAGCTTCTCAGCCATCTGCCAATATGCGTCCCTTGTAATTACTACTTCAGATCAACAATGCATTAAAACTATAAAAACAGATTGTAGATTACATAAAAAATACACACAGAGTGGCGTTAACAAAAATAAGTTAATTTTTGTTCCGAATACCAATAACACGTATAAAATTCAGCTCTGCCCCTCCGAAACATTAAATATGGCACTATTAAATATTAGAGCTTTAACTAACAAGACATTTTTTACATAAACGATCTTATTAGTGATAGAAACATTGATTTTATTGCACTAAGTGAAACGTGGCTTAACTCAAACGGCGCGGCTGTTTTAATCGAATCTGCGCCTCCGGATTACAGTTTTACTCGTGCAGACCGCCAGGGGAAAAAAGGAGGCGGATTGGCAAACATTTACTCGAGCCGATTAAAATGTAAAGATGTTAGTTTTGGTACATTTGGTCCTTTGAGTATCTAGCCGTTGTTATTCATGGAGATTCTCACGTTCTAGTATTATCCGTGTATAGACCTCCTAAATATAACACGTCTTTCTTTGAGGAATTCTCTGACTTAATGTCAATTTTAATTACGAACTATGACACACTCTTAATAGTCGGCGACTTTAACTTTCATATCAACAATCAGTGTGACCAAAAGTAAAAGAATTCATGAACCTCCTGGACTCTTTTGATTTGAGACAGCTTGTTAATCAGCCTACACATAAAGCAGGTCATACGTTAGACTTAGTGATTACTAAAGGACTTAAAGTTGATATAAAGCAGGTCATTGATATTGGTCTATCAGACCATTTTCTTCTACTATTTAATATAGAAATAAAGATAGAAAACACTCATGAGAAGCATATTGTTAAAAAACGCTTCTTTGACTCATCAGCAGCTTTAAAACTTACAAACATTCTAAGCAATCAGTCCGTTTATACTGCCAACTATAATAGCGAGGATAGTGTAAATAGTAAAATGGAAAATTTCAATTCTAAAGTAAGACATAGTTGCACCTGAAAAGACATTTAAAAAATCTTCTAGCATTGTTATTCCATGGAAGACCCAAAGAGTGTCTGATTTATAAAGAACATGTCGTAGAGCTGAGCGTAAATGGAGGAAAACTAAACTAACTATCCATTATGAGATATTGAAGGTTAAAATAACAGAATACAATAACACAGTCCGCCTTGAGAGTGGCTGCTATTTCTCTAATATTATAAATAACAATGCTAGTAATCCCAGAGTCTTATTTTCAACAATTGATCGTCTGTTAAACCCAGGTAACACAAAGGAATGCCCCCAGAATACTTCCAGTGAAACCTGTGAGAACATTGCTGTATTTTTCAATCAAAAAATTAATGATATTAGAGATAACATAGTATATCTCCCCAACACTGCAGAACCTCCAAAGCCCCGGTACTCCATTATAAACAAATTAAATGCTTTCACCAGGATAGATTTACCTGAATTACATAGTATAATCTCTCAACTGAAACCCTCCACCTGCGCCCTTGACCCAATACCAACAAGGTTTTTCAAAGAAGTATCAGGCGTGCTAATTGACAATATTCTGACATAGTTAATTAGTCATTAGATACGGGGTCTTCCAGACTGTCTTAAGACTGCTGTAGTTAAACCCCTGCTCAAGAAAAATAATCTTGACCCCTCTGCCTTTGAAAATTTTAGACCCATCTCTAACCTGCCCTTCTTAAGTAAAATTCTAGAGAAGGCAGTCATTATGCAGTTAAATGACCACCTCAATAAACATGCTATTCTTGATAAATTTCAGTCAGGCTTCAGAACAAATCACAGCACAGAAACTGCACTTGTTAAAGTAGTAAATGACTTGCGGGTAAATGCAGACAGAGGCCATTTATCTGTTCTCATCCTCTTAGATCTGAGTGCTGCATTTGACACCATTGATCACAATATTCTTAGAAATCGCCTTAGTCAATGGGTGGGCCTCTCTGGCAGTGTCTTAAATTGGTTTGAATCCTACCTGGCAGGAGAAAATTCTTTGTGAGTTGTGGTAATCACAACTCAAAGACACATGATATCATATGGTGTTCCACAAGGCTCTATCCTGGGTCCGCTGCTTTTCTCAATCTATATGCTTCCGTTAGGTCAGATTATCTCAGGTTACAACGTGAGCTACCACAGCTATGCTGATGACACACAGCTGTACTTATCAATAGCACCTGATGACTCCGACTCTCTCGATTCACTAACACAATGTCTTACTGGTATTTCTGAATGGATGAATAGTAATTTTCTCAAACTAAATAAAGAGAAAACTGAAATTTTAGTAATTGGCAATAATGGATTCAATGAGGTTATCAGAAATAAACTTGATGCATTAGGATTAAAAGTTAAGACGGAAGTAAAAACTTAGGGGTAACTGTTGACTGTAATCTGAATTTTAAATCGCATATTCATCAGACCACTAGGACAGCATTTTTTCACTTAAGAAACATAGCAAAAGTTAGACCTCTTATATCATTGAAAGATGCTGAGAAATTAATTCACGCTTTTGTTTTGTTGCACTCCTCTCAGGACTACCCAAAAAAGACATAAATCACTTGCAACGAGTGCAGAATGCAGCTGCTAGAATCCTAACTAGGAAAATAAAATCCAAACACATTTCTCCAGTTTTGATGTCACTACACTGGTTGCCTGTGTCATTCAGGATTGACTTTAAAATACTGCTTATGGTTTATAAAGCCTTAAATAATCTCGCGCCATCTTATATATCAAAATGCCTGACACGTTATATTCCAAATCGTAACCTTAGATCTTCAAATGAGTGTCTCCTTATAATTCCAAAAGCTAAACTTAAAAGAAGTGGTGAGGCGGCCTTCTGCTGTTATGCACCTAAAATCTGGAATAGCCTGCCAATAGGAATTCGCCAGGCAAATACAGTAGAGCACTTTAAAAACACTGCTGAAAACACATTACTTTAACATGGCCTTTTTATAACTTCACTTTAACTTAATACTGATACTCTGTATGTTCAATTCATCATAATAACTATTCATAGTGGCTCTAAAATCCATACTGACCCCTACTCTCTCTTCTGTTTCTGTTTCCAGTTTCTTTGTGGTGGTGGCCAGCGCCACCACCAACTACTCAAAGCACCAACATTGATGGACTGAAAGCCAGAAATCTACGTGACCATCCTCATCAAGTCCTTCCATGAGAACCCTAAATACAAAGAGGACTGTTTGATTTATGTTAGGTAGATTGCCCAGAGGGGACTGGGCGGTCTCTTGGTCTGGAATCCCTACAGATTTTATTTTTTTCTCCAGCTTTGGAGTTTTTTTTGTTTTTTCTGTCCACCCTGGCCATCGGACCTTACTTATTCTATGTTAATTAATGTTGACTTATGTTTATTTTTTATTGTGTCTTCTATTTTTCTATTCTTCATTTTGTAAAGCACTTTGAGCTACATTTTTTTTGTATGAAAATGTGCTATATAAATAAATGTTGTTGTTGTTGTTGTTGTATGAAATCAACTGGGCAAACAAACTGAGGAAGCATGTACCATAAATTAAAAGACCCATTGTCCACAGAAATCCGCAAACCAGCGAAAAATCCATGATGTATATTTAGATATGCTTACATTTAAAATCCGCGATGGAGTGAAGCCGCGAAAGTCCAAGCGCGATATAGCGAAGGATCATTGTATTGGACAACACTAAACTAGTTAATGTGATTTTTTTTTACTCTTTTACACTTTTAGTAATTGTAGTCTTTTCTTCTAACTTTTGGGTTTCAGTCCAATTACGAATATCCATTTAGACATTAAATACCGGCATTACCAGCAATTAAAGAAAATTAGTTTTGTGTCCTCTGCAGTGTTAACAGAGAAAGGCTTTGGTTTGGGATAAAAGGGAAAAAGGTGTAAAGAAAGGAAAGTTGCCTTTTTCTTTTATATAGTGTAGAGAGATGTCTTTGCTGATGATATGAGCGTCTTTTGGGGACAGTCATGGTGGGTCTTGTGTAGACTGGTGAGACGTCCCTGCCATTAACCGGCTGGGATGGCACTGTCGGTCCTCCACTCCTGTGCGTGTCTCCCGCGACCTCGTAATAGTATACGTGCAAAAGAAAGTGCGAAGTGCCTTAATATTAGTTTGCCGCGGTCTAGAAAAGGGATCCCGTGTTTGCAGTTGTCTGGGCTATAGCTCAGGGGAAGGAGGAAAAAAATTAAAAGTGGTCACTTTCACTTAAGGCAGAAGCGCAGTCAGCGTCTCAAAGGCCGGCACAGCTACGCACGCACGCACGCAGGCCCGACTTTTGTAGTATTTTTGAAGTGCAGGAAACGCCACTTTTTGCAGACACGTTTATGTGATCAAAAGTCTCCGTGCTCTTTAGAGGTCATGCTTTCTCTGCGTACTGCTTTCATAGCCAGTTCACGTGAGCCGCTCGGAGTACATGCATCGAAGCTTCTGAGCTGTGCCTGTGCTATCTCGTGCGATCTTGCGATGTCCACAGCTTTATTTAATGTTAGCTAAGACCCGGCACTTAAAAGTTTCTCGCTACAACAATTTTAACTCTGTTACAAAGTGATCCAAAGTCTTGTTTATACCTTGTGTCTTCTCATTAAACTTGTATCTCGTGAATAAAGTATTCAGTGTTTTTCTTCAGCGCTCTTTAGGGAGCTCTTCCTTCTTTTCTACGCACTGCGGTCACAGTCAGTTCACGTGATTACATGGGAGGCAGGATGATGTCACACGCAGCTCCGACCCCCACGGCCATCGAGCTAACGTTCATTACAGTATATGGAGAAAAATAGGTTCCAGTTATGACCATTACGCGTAGAATTTCAAAATGAAGCCTGCCCAACTTTTGTAAGTAAGCTGTAAGGAATGAGCCTGCCAAATTTCAGCCTTCTACCTACACAGGAAGTTGGAGAATTAGTAGTGAGTGAGTCAGTAAGTGAGTGAGTCAGTGAGGGCTTTGCCTTTTATTAGTATAGATAAACAACACATTATAAAGTGCATCACTCTTATCAGTGAGGTTCTTAAATAAAACAAAAAATTTCTTTTCAAAGAATACAAAAAATGTAAAAAAAAACTTTAGTTGGCTTAAACAAAACAAAACCTAAATACACTCATGTTTTATCACATTAAAAAAACAGTTACAAAGAGCCTGCAACGATTTTAAGCAATCAATGTGATAATCAATAGACAGAGAGATAAGCAGGTCATAGAAGTTCAAACAGTAGGCAATATTAAGAATACATGCATCAAATTCATTCAAAAAAATCTTTTAAAACCTTTAGATATTTGCAAAAATTTAAAAACTAGTGTTCAAAGCCTTCAAAACTTGCAATGCAGTACAGTTACTGAATATGCTCAAAACCACAACCATACTCAATGTGCGTACAATCAGATGTTTTATACCACAGGTCAGAAAGGCTACAGAACACCACAAAAAACAACAGCATAAAGTGTTTCCACATTTGTGGTGTGAAGGTTTAATAAACAACGAGAGCCAATGAGGACCATCACCACAGAGGAATGAGTCTAGTTCTGGACACTGCTTTGCACTCAATGCTGTTGTAATGTGCTCCAGCTTCCTGTCACTCGGACATGCACATGAGCCCTTAACATTATGAAATGGATTGTTTAAAAGATGATGAAAATTCTATTTTAAACAAATCTTTGGAAAAAATATTTTTAAAGAAAATAAATTTTGGGGAGTTGATTTTGAAAAAGAAAAAAAAAAAAAAGATCACTATTATAGTTTACGTAAAGCAACGTGTGTATGCAAGCAGTGCACCATTTATACTTGCATGCGTACTTTATGTAAATCTCGAGGATTCCACCAGGTGGCAGTGTGAGCTATCATCACGGGAAGAAAACAACATTCAGCTTCATTGTGCTGTGAATTTCCCAAAACATCTATTACATTCCCAGGACACCTTGCCACAATATCTTAGAAAAGGATGAATGTTTAATGATTACTTCCATCAATCCCAGTATGTGCCCATTCTGGCTAGTATCGGGCACAAACCAGAAACAATCCCTGGATGGAGCATCAGCTCATTGCAAGATGAATGCAAGCACACACATATGCTGGCGTCATTTTAGCATCACCAAATCCCCACACCTACATCTCCTTGGAAGGAAACCGGACAACACTGTGGAAACCCACCAAGAAAACATGCAAACTCCAGGCAGGGAACATCAGGGATGTGGCCCTCTGAAAGGCAGCAAAGCTACTGCGCTGCCCCAACATATGTATTATTTATTGTATTTACAGTATTAACACTATCTGTAAAATGCACATGCTTTAACACATTTCATCATGATGTGATATCAAGTATAAATCTAAGGATTCAGTCAGCCAGGAGGAAGGCCTAGAAGCACATAGAGAAAAACAACTGGGTCAGTTGTAAGATGACGTACATTAATGACAAAATAAAAATATGAGAATAAAGTTGAAATTTCCACTTTATTCATGAAACAGACTTTTTTTTCTTCACTATGTCTCTAATTTTTTTTCCCTGTGGCTCAAATACGGTAGCATATATTTTGATGCTGTTCCGAAGGTGCAAAAACAAGTCAGCACAGAAGATGGTATGTGGGAAGATTTTAAAGGTTGCACATTTAAATGTATCACGTCATTATGGTGGGGAATATGCAACGCTTGTATTGCCTATGCAAGAAACAGATGAAGAACGGCACCATGAATACATCTGTATGTCAGCATTTAAGTTTGATGATTTGCTTCATCACATCAAACCATTTATCAAACATCAAACCATACACATTGATTCTGTAGGATCAGTAAAGTGGGTTGCTTTCATATGTTGATAGGGAACAAACTTGAACACACTGCACTCTTCAACTTTTTGCATATACTGCAACATGGGCACACATATTAATTTCTGAGGACATGCTCAGATGATGCATCAAAAGAAGTCTTAGAAATGCACTTGCAACCCAGTTGTGGCCACTTACGACCCAAAATTGGCCAAGGAACACTGTTTTAGGTGTGTGTGGTGTGTTTGACTAGTTGTTTCCTGCCTCAGCCCAGGGCTTTCAGTAAAGGCATTGTTCCCGCCAATGTAGCCCAACCCTGGAAGAATCTAGTATGACAATGAATGCATGTACTTAGCTTATTCCAGATGTGAAGTGTAAGAAAAAAAAAAACAAAAAATAAATACAAACACATCAAATTTCTGCAGGGCAACTGCAATAGAAGGCAGGGAGAAGATGTATGAATTGCAGCAGAAAAAAAACAAATCTACTGTGCACAATGTATGGTTTTTCTATGTCTTGTGGTAAACAAAAATAGTTTCAAGGACTTGCATGAAAAATAATTTTGAAAGTAAAGGTTTGAAAGAGTACATAATTATACGTACATAGATACAAATTCTTCTGTGCGATACATAGTGTGTGTGTTTATGCATATGTATATTTTTTGTAAAAAAAAAAATGAAAAAGATGTAAATGCAACAGCAATACTTGTTTTGAGAGACTGTTTATGTGCAAGAGACTAAATGATTCCAGAAAGAAGCACAATATATTTCTATAAAGAGGGACACCTTGTGCCAAACAAAATAACTTTGCAATGCTATATAACCTCTAAACCGTACAATGATTGGGACACAAAAGAAAATTGACTCCAGAGTTATGCATCATAAAATGTCTTGGTTATGAACTGTAAAATTCAGTTTTTAGGAACGCAAATCCCTAAAGAGTCATTTTTTCTGTATTTAATTGGTATTGGTATAACAGAGGTTTTAATCATATCAATACTTACTGTTAAAAAGTGGAGTGATGTACTCACTTGTCTTCAGCTGTTTGCATCTCCTTTATTACATAAGAAGAATAATAGCCATTTATTTTTATGTATGTAATTTAGGCTCAATAATGCCAAATACCTCTTAGGGCCTAAGGGCAAGGCAGATGTACAGCTCTGCCTCAACTTCCTAATGATAGATTTACATGGACTGCAGGGAGCTGTCATCTAGTGTTCTGGGGGAAGCAGTGCTCTAAAGAGACTGCTTTCAATCATCCTTTCACTTCTTTGGCATCCTGGCCAGGTTGAGCTGCTGGCTCTCTTTTGCAACTACAATCAACTCAGTCCCTTTGACTACACAGAAATGGTTTCCATTGAAGTATGTGACTTCTAAAACCAATTGGCTACACCAGTGATGATTTAAAAGTGTCTTTTGAAGAGGGTGAATACTTATGTAATCAATTATTTTGCATTTAAAATTTGTAATTAAGACAACTTTGCAGAGATTTGTTTTCACTTAGACATTAATGAGTCATTTTCTGTTGATCAGTATCAAAAAAGCAAAATTAAATCCACTGTGATCGAAAGTTGTACAATAATAAATGTGACTACTGGCTAGGGGGTGATGAATTATTTATCCCCCGAACCCCTCCAGGGACTGTAATAATCTGCATCCAAAATCTCACCTATGGCCTATGGTTGTATGCGCAACATGGAAAAAAAAACAAAGAAAGTGGTTGACATAAGGTCCTTGCACAGTACATACGGTTCTATTTTCCTTGGTATGGTAAGGATTCCTGGGTAACTCTAAAAGTTAGATACACCAGACACAGCTTACTTGAAGACTTGCCAGGGTCTGTAGTAGATATTACTATTACATCTCCAGTTGACTTAAGAGCATCTGCAAGATACCCAGAGGAATCTAAAAACTGTTGGTGAGGCTAGGGAAATGTTGAAATTAACACAGTGAATTCTGCCAGGAAAGTCTAGTGGAAAGACAGCAAGTGAACTTTCATTCTCTTACAACAGGGTATATAGTATTCTACTTCTTGAATTTCATTCCGGCCAGTTGTCAAAGGCTTTCTTGTCTCTCTATGTAAAGCAAGCTCTTGGAACTTAACTAAACTAGCCCGACAACCTCAAGAGTGTAAATCAGACCTCAATTCTATTGGTTAAGGAACAGGAAGCAGGATGGGGAAATTCTGAAGCAAACAGTAATTGACTTGTTATCCACTACTGCATACTCAAACACACAAAAACAGAAAAACCTGCTGTACTAACACCAGTGGCAACTGTGAATATGTCATCCATTTGACTTGTATTCCCATGAACATTACAGCAATGCAATAAACTCTGGAAGCCATCAAAAACGAAAGAAAATAAAAGCTGCTTCTATAAATTAAGATATGATCCCAATTAAGGCAACAGCTAATAAAAAAGATGCTTAAAGTATGTATTCATCTACAGAGATTCTCTAATAAACAATGTGAGTCACACGAGTGCTTTTTGGAAAACTAGCATATCTGTTGACTCCAATATTGGTTTGTTAATCAACTTTTACACCACTAATAATACTACGGAATTCCACTTAGTTATTGACATTTCTGCAAGAATAATAAAATAAAATCTGGTCTAGTTTTGTATTAAGTCTTGCAAGACCTTCCAAGTCCTTAACAGTAGGAGCCAGAGTTGCAATCCCCAAATGAAAAGCATAAAGGTAAGATTAGATCATAAATGGAATAACCAAGCAAGAAGTGTTAAGTATACTAGGATCATTTATAGAACAGCAAAAATCTAAATATATCAGATCAAATAATTAAAATTTAGGTAAACACCTGGTAATTGGAACATTTATAGCACATTACCTTTTCTGACATTTCAGTAACAATACTAAGTATGAAACAGTTAAGGTTAAGATTAAATCCAGCTGTGATTTTAAAAGTATGCAGTATAGTATAGAAAAATACAAGGGCAATAAAATTTGACCAAGGATAACACTTGTTATCAGCATAAAAATAAACACTTCCAAAATTAAGACAGGATGAATGGTGAGCACACACCACAGGAGTGTATATATATATATATATATATATATATATATATATATATATATATATATATATATATATATATATATATATATATATATATATATATATACTGCTCACAAAAATTAAAGGAACACTTTAAAGAAACACATTAGATACATCAGATCTCAATATGAAGTTGGATATCTATACAAATAACGACAGGGCAATGTCTTAGGAACAAAAGGATGCCAAGTCTTTAAATGGAAATAAAAGTTTTCTGCCTACAGAGGGCTCAATTGTGTAGACACCCTAAAATCAGAGTGAAATGAAGATGTGGCAGGCTAGTCCATTTTTCAAAAACTTTATTTCTGCTACTCAAAATGCTTTTCAGTATCTTGTGTGGCCCCACGAGCTTGTATGCATGCTTGACAACGTCGGGGCATGCTCCTAATGAGACGACGGATGGTGTCTTGTGGCATTTCCTCCCAGATCTGTATGAGGGCATCCCTGAGATGTTGTACAGTCTGAGGAGCAACCTGGGCGCCTAATGGACCGAAACATAATGTCCCACAGATGTTCTATTGGGTTTAAGTCAGGGGATCGTGAAGGCCATTCAATTGTTTCAATTCCTTCATCCTCCAGGTACTGCCTGCATACTCTTGCCACATGTGGCCGGGCATTGTCGTGCATTAGGAGGAAACCAGGACCTACTGCACCAGCGTAGGGTCTGACAATGGGTTCAAGGATTTCATCTCGATACCTTATGGCAGTCAGAGCACCATTTCCTACGCAGTAGATGTCTGTGCGTCCCTCCATGGATATGCCTCCCCAGACCATCACTGACCCACCACTAAACCTGTCATGTTGAACGACGTTGCAGGCAGCATATCGTTCTCCTTGTCTTCTCCAGACTCTTTCACGTCTATCACAGCTCTTCAGGGTGAACCTGCTCTCGTCTGTAAAAAGTACAAGGCGCCAGTGGCGGACTTGCCAATTCTGGTGTTCTTGAGCAAATGCCAGTCGAGCTCCACGGTGCTGGGCAGTGAGCACAGGGCCCACTACAGGACGTCGGGCCCTCAGGCCATCTTCATGAAGTCTGTTCCTGATTGTTTGGGTAGAGACATTCACACCAGTGGTCCTCTGGAGGTCATTCTGTAGGGCACGAGCAGTGCTCAGCCTGTTGCGCCTTGCACAAAGCTGCTGATGGGTTGAGGACCTTCTACGGCCCTGTCCAGCTCTCCGAGAATAACAGCCAGTCTCCTGAAATCTCCTCCATGTTCTGGAGATTGTGCTGGGAGACGCATTAAACCTTCTTGCTGCAGCACGCGTGGATGTGCCATCCTGGAAAAGTTGGACAACCTGTGCAACTTCTGTAGGGTTAAGGAATCGCCTCATACTGCCAGTAGAGATGATTACTCAAGCCAAAACTAGCACGAGTGGAAAACCAACCAAAAAGATCAAGAGGGAGAAACTTGAAATGACCTCCACATGTAAAACCAGTCCTGTTTTGAGGGTTTTCTAATTGTTGCCACTTTAGTGCACCTGTCGTTAAGTCCATGAACACCAATACAGCTGAAAGTGATTAACAATGACCTCAGCTGCTTAACCAACCAGAAAATTATCAGACAGGTTTAATTGATTTCATGCCAGGCCCAATAAAAAGTGTTCCTTTAATTTTTGTGAGCAGTGTATATATATATATATATATATATATATATATATATATATATATATATATATATATATATATATATATATATATATAAACAAGCAAGGTAATTTTTACACCATTGCATAATACATAAACAGAACAGACAGCATTAGACATTTTGTAATAGAGGACCTCATTCTTCACTGAATGATTGAAAAAAAAAAATACACATAAGTCTGTGTAGTAAAATTTTATTGTACATCTTTATCAATAGGTACATATAAAGCAACAACTACACATCTATTCAATATTTGTTATATAAAGCATTTCAACACAGGCATTAATGTCTAGATAAAGCAAAACCAATTCACAGAAACTGTTACCCTGATTGAAATGGTCTTCCTATTACATCATAGTAATAGTCACCCCCATAAAACTAAACTAAAGACAAAAGTAAAATAGGATATTTAATCATCAGGAAGTATTTTGATATTTAAGTAACTCTGCTGTAGGAATGACATTAACATATTAATTTGTTATTTGTAATACAGTAGTTTAGTTCATCTTGGAAATATGCAATAACTCCACTGAAGCACTCTCCAGTAAAAATACAAAAAATGTACGTCATCACAGCATCCACGAAAACATACCTTAAATTCTCAACTTTGCCAAAAGAATAAAGACGTCTTTGATGCAGTTAGTGGCTGTCCCTGAAGATAACGTCAATTAGCATGAATAAGCAATGCTGTGCCTGCCAACTTTTCAGCTCTGACTGGAAGACGATTGTCTGTCCTTAGAAGGACAACAGGAAGTGGGCCTCAAGTCCACTCACTGCTTGTAATCTGACATGCAAATAAAGGTCATCAGATGACGCAAGTAGTAATGAAGAAAAAATGGTGAAGTACATAATGGAATAATACAGGAGCAGCTCTGCCGATATTAACCTGCATATTGCTATAGAGTAAATCCATAAAGGAAAGTCACTAGTGTTAAAAAGCTATGAATTGCATCTTTTGTGGGGGCTGCTTTTGAAGTGCATAACAATGATATCGCTTGTAGTAGATTTCTTACATATTTTGCACACTGTAAGACCACACTTGTGAATTCTTTTTTGCCAGCTGTATTCCAAGATTACTTGTCATTTAAACAGCTTTTTCTCTCGCACACAGATGTACTTATGGCTGTCACTAAGAGAATCTTGCTTGGGTTTAAATATCCACTACATACTCACATACAGTAGAGATACTACAAAAAATATTAGTTTAAATAGGCAATACTTAATATAATAAAAAATAAAATATATAATATTTTAAATATTTTAAATATATAATATAATGATCTGCTTCTCGCAACTGAGAGAGCGTGACGGATGTTTGCCGACTGGCAGACCAACCACATGCGTTACCTGGTAGGTGACCACCGATACAATCAGATCTGGACTCAGAGTACGAATGCTATGAATATAGATATATATATTATCTATAGAGATATAGATACAGGGGTTCTTGGGTTATGATGTCTCGACATAAGACATTTCAAGTTTACAACGCTCACTCCCATTAAAAATTGAGACGTGAGATGAAATAAAGGTAAGGATTTTTTTACACTCATGTTTTTGTCATTCTTTCTGTTACTACAGTACAGTACAATATATTTATGTCCTTTTTCTGTTGCTTAGTTGTATTTTTATGTTCTAGATTACAATTTTGCAAATGTGTTAGGATCGGTAAGTGACTTAGGCTAGGGTGTGTTTCTGTTACATCACTATATATATATATATATATATATAGATATAGATATAGATATAGATATAGATATAGATATAGATATAGATATATAGATATATAGATATAGATAGATACTTTATTAATCCCAAGGGGAAATTCACATAATCCAGCAGCAGTATACTGATACAAAGAAACAGTATTAAATTAAATAGTAATAAAAATGAAAAAAATAAAATAAAATTAATGTTAGCATTTACTCCCCCGGGTGGAATTGAAGAGTCGCATAGTGTGGGGGAGGAACGATCTCTTTAGTCTGTCAGTGGAGCAGGACAGTGACAAAAGTCTGTCACTGAAGCTACTCCTCTGTCTGAAGATGACACTGTTAAGTGGATGCAGTGGATTATTCATGATTGACAGGAGTTTGCTTAGTGCCCGTCTCTCTGCCACAGATGTTAAACTGTCCTACTTTAATCCTACAATAGAGCCTGCCTTCTTAACAAGTTTGTCCAGGCGTGAGACGTCTTTCATCTTTATGCTGCCACCCCAGCACACCACCGCGTAGAAGAGGGCACTCGCCACAACCGTCTGGTAGAACATCTGCAGCATCTTACTGCAGATGTTGAAGGATGCCAACCTTCTCAGAAAGTAAAGTCTGCTCTGACCTTTCTTACATAGAGCATCAGTATTGGCAGTCCAGTCCAATTTGTCATCCAGCTGCACTCCCAGATATTTAAAGGTCTGCACCCTCTGCATATATATATACATACACAGTACATCCCCAAAATTCACGGGGGCTACATTCCTAGACCACCTGCGAATTGTGAAAAACCGCAACTTTTGGATGTGGTTAAAAAAAAATGCCTTTTAAATGCGCATTTTTATAGTTTAAACCCTAAATACAGTATGCCCCAAAGGATCAGTTTCGGTTGCAAAGAGACTGGACTGGCCAAATATTCCACTCCAGCTATACAAAGAAACTTAGAGGTGGAGGAATCTTAATTGATAGAACAATTTAATTTGCAGTACCAGATGTAGTATCTGATCCTGAAGGGTGATATGTGATGGTAATGGATACTTTATTTAATTGTAAAGTGATTTTAATAAAGACACACTCAATGTGGATGATTGTGACTTTATCCAAAATGTATTTGCATCGATTCCTAACTTGAACACTCACAAAACTATAAAGGCCGGAGACTTTAATTGTGTTTTAAATCCAGACCTGGTTATCACACAGTTTTAAACTGATCATAATTTATCAGACCCATGGAGATTTCTAAATCTATACTTAAGACTATATTGCTTCTTGTCACCAGTACATCATTGTTACTCAAGAACTGATTATTTCTTTATAGATAACAATTTCTTGCCAGTGATCAAATCTTGCAAAAACTACACTATTGTTAACTCCGACCATGTCCCATTGATTATGGAGGTCACATAACTATGCCCCACATATTCATCTTGCAGCTGGAGTCTTAACCCCCTGTTACGAGCTGACGAGAACTGTACATACTTTATATCCCAGTAATTTTTTTTTTTTGAGACAAATGCATCATCAGAGGTTTCTGGATGAATACTCTGGGAAACTTTGAAGTCATTTTTAAGAGGGCAGATTATCTCATATCTCTCCCACAAAAGTAAATCAGAAACCAAGAAGGCCTCAGAGTTAATCAATGAAATTAGCAGAATACATCAAGAGCATGCCAGGTCTCCAAATGAGGCACTTTTAGGAAAAAACAGGATTTGCAATCAGAACAAAACCTTTTAACAACAAAAGAAACAGAACTCATTTTTAAATTGCAACATCATTACTATGAGCACAGAGAGAAGGCTAATAAGATCTTAGCTCAACAAATCCACAAGCAGGAAGTTCGCAATGCAATATCAGTAATCACTAAAACAGACGGAAATAGAATCTTTGGCCATAAAAATATAATGCACACATTTAGAGACTACTATAAGTCCTTATATTCTACTCAGTTTAAAAAATACAAGACAGAATCTAATGCGTTTTTTGATATATTTCAGATACCACAGCTAGATACTCTTAGTGCAGAGAAAGTGGATAAACCTCTGACACTATCAGAATTACTAGACACTATAAACTCACATCAGAGTGGGAAAGCACTAGGTCCTGATGGTAACTCGGCTGAATTTTATACAAAATTTTCCATCAAGTTAGCTCCCCTTTTATTAGCAACATTTACAAAAAAGCCAGAGACAATAAAATTCTACCTCAAATGTTTCGCCAAGCATTTATTACCGTTTTTCCTAAGAAAAATAAGGACATTACAATGTGCATCATACAGACCAATCTCACTTCAGAATAATGATGTTAAGATACTCGCCAAAGTCCTAGCTAGAAGGACTGGAAAAGTGCTCCCGTCATTAATATCACCAAACTGGATTTATTAAAGTTAGACATTTGACTTCCAATATCCGATGCCTTTTTAATGTAATGTATTCACCCATAAGGTCCAACACTCCAGATATCTTATTATCTTTGGATGCAGAAAAAGCATTCGATATGGTTGAATGGGATTAACTATTCACCACTTTGTATAAATATGGGTTTGGCCCCAACATACATGGATCAAACTACTGTATACCAGTCCAGAAGCTACGGTTTGGATTAACACTATCTCAGACTACTTCAAACTAGAACGTGGTACTAAACAAGGATGCTCCTTGTCACCACTGCTATTTGCAATCACCATTAAGCCATTGGCTGTTCACTTTCAAAATGCATCAGGGATAAAAGGGATTTTCAGAGAAGGGCTTGAAAAGAAAAAATACCACTATATGCAGATGATATGGTACTGTATATATCAGACTGACAATATTCAGTGCCTGCAGCCCTAACTGTACTAGCAGAATTCCAAAACCTATCTGGAAAACAACATTAATTAAATTAAAAATTAAAAGTGTGCTTTTTCCAGTGAATTCACTAGTAAACAGCATTAGATTGGACGCCTACCCTTTTATCACTGAAGATCAGTTTAAATATTGTGGAACTGGCCCCGGACACAGACAGACCGACATCGTTAGTTCACCCAACACACGTTTATTATATACAATATTTACAAGAAGTCAGTGCACTTCCCAGTGTCTCCAGCAACAATCTCCCAAAGTCCAGGCCTCACAGTCACCAAATGCCTTTCCTTCTGGCCGCCTCCATTCCACTCTCGAGCTCCGCCCTCTTCCACCCGACTCTTGCTGATGACGCAAGGGAGGCAGCCCCTTAAATAGCAACCCGGATGGGCTCCAGCTGCTTTCCTGGCAGTCCCCTGCAGACACACCCCCGTGTGGCGGAAGTGCCGGCTGTGTACCCGGAAGCCCACCGGGTGTCCCCAGTCTTCTTCCCCCCAGCACTTCCTGGTGTGGCGGAAGTGCTGAGGTCCAGGGTTCTTCAGGCACCGGGGGGCGCCGCCTGACAGTGGCCATGGGCTCCTACAGGGTTGGGCTTCCAAGCCCTCTACCCGAGGTCCCCAACACAACCAGGGTGGTTGCCCCCTTGTGGTCTGGAGGAGGCACAAGTCCTCCTCCGGTCCTCCTGGGTGTCCTGGCTGAGCTCCACCCCCAGCCGCATGCAACAATATCTAGGTGTAAATATCACAATATAAGGCTTTTTTTCAACAAAATTTTGCTGTTTGCATGGTCAAAATTAAACAAGATGTGCATATATGGTCTACCTTCCATCTTTCTTTAGCAGGGAAAATTAACACTATGAAGATGAATATCCTCCATAAGCTTGTTTCAAAACATCACCATATACATTCCCAAATCATTTTTTTTAAGAAATTTAGATTCAATTATAACATAATTTATTTGAATTTCAAAAAATATCCACGCATCCAAAGGGCAACCCTACAATGACCTAAATCAGAAGGAGGCAAGACTCTCTCCAATTTTCAGTTTTACTACTGGGCAGCAAATATACAAGCTATAAAAACTTGACACTGACACAAAGAGATGAAAACACAATAGCTTGGTCTGCAATAGAAATGAAATCCTGGACTACCTCTTTATATGCCTTGCTTTGTACACCAGTAAATACAAGGTATCGTCAATATACTAACAAATGAACTGTCCTTCATTTACTCAGAATATGGAACCAACTTTGGAGGTCAGAGAATATTTTATCTGTGGCAGCTCTACATGATAGACATTTTTTTTCTAACCTCTCAAATGTACACAGTGTTCAATGTTTGGAAAACGTATGGGATCAAATCATTTAGAGATTTGTATATAAATAATGTCTTTGCATCCTATGAACAATTACACTCTAAATTTAGTTTCCCATCAAACGCAATTTTTCCACTCTCTCCAAATCAGAAACTATGCTAAACAAAATCTGCCCAATCTTCCTCACCTCCCACCTATTTCTATTCTAGAAGAAATACTTATCAGGCTTGAAGACTCACATTTCTCTAATATATAAAGCCATTTTAAAGCCCCTTCCATTTAAAGATCCCAAAGTACAGTGGGAAAAGGATATCATACCCAACATTTCTGAAAAAAAAGTGGAAGGTAGCCAGGCACAGAATTAATTCTAGCTCCATATGTGCAAAGCATTCAATTATTCAACTTACATTTTTTTAATCGAGCACGTCAATCTCGTTTAAAATTGTCTGAAATATTTCCAGGGCAAGATCCAACCTGCAAGTATTGAAATCAAGCTCCAGCTTCAATAGGCCACATGTTTTGGGGGTGTACCAAATTAACATCATTCTGGACTGCTACACTGATTGAGATTAACCATCAATTCAAATCCATGTAGCTTAATATTTTTTCTTTACATGTTACATATAATGAGGAGTCAGCTAAGAGCAAGAGGAGAGAAATGTCTTAAGGTACATTATCTGTGGTTTCTTGCATGTTTTACCAGTCTTTGTTGAATTTAAATATTCTCATTGCCCCCCTCTCACCCAACTATTCACAAATATTACCCAGACAATGAATACACACATTAAGTATATTTTTTTTCTGAAGCAGAAAATTAGAATAAATGGAACGTATTGACCCACAGCCTAATTCAGGAGAATAAATCACAAGACAGGAACCCACCTTGAACAAAAGTATATTTAAGTACTTGTTTATTATATGATTATTATATTATATTAGCTTTCAGAAAATAAATAAATAAAACCTATTTCTCTATTACTTGGAAGATATCCTTCTAGCACTCTACACCAGGCATGGATTATGGCTGTTATGCCAAAGAAAGCGGGAACAAACAACAGTTGCCACTTTTCTCTAAGAAATTCTAAATTTCTATTCCATATGTTGGAACACGGGATACTCACACACTTAATGATATTTCTGTGTCTGTTATCTATTCTCAATGGAATGGTTTTCTGCAGCCAACTTGATTGTGCAGCACATTTTCACACCTCACAGTGAACACACCCACTGGGAATGAAAATTCTTTGTGAGAGTCAGGAACAAAAAAAAAAAAAGCATGCAGATGATCTGCTTTATAATTCATCCATTAAGAAACGTGTGCTAAAGAGTTAGACTTTTTTCATATTTTTACTTTTTAACATGGAAATAAAATACAAAAAACATGCAGACTGTTATTTGCCAAACAAAAAATAAAGATACCTATGGCAAGGAAGCTAAATAAATCACATCCATACAATTTGTAATTGTACAAAACACACAACAAAGATAGAAATCTGCACGCAAAGTAATATACAGAATACATGTATTACAAGTATAATTCTAAAATAATTAATCTCTGCAAAGGAATACTATAGGAGTTTCAGGCATAAAGAAAGAATAAGAAAAGTGTCTTTTTTGTTTAGTTGTAGATTTTTTACTGGCAATTTTCTTTTTTTTATGTATTTTTTGTTCATTTTATTAAAAGAATACATACTGTACATCAAGAGTTGCAAAAGTACTCACTACACCAATACCCAAGAAAAAAACTGATCTATACCACAAAAAAATAAGTAAATGCTGCATACACTAATTTATCTTTCCACAAAATGAAAATATAGAATTTACAAAACAGCCTGTAAAACTGAAGCCAAAACACTCGCTTAAAGTGAACATGCAGCATCAGGTGACACATTATATGTACAGATGCAGCACAAAATAATGACTGCTATATGCAGAGTAAGGATTGTCTTACTTTATCAAGCACACACTACATTTAGTGAAGAGCCCAAACAGATCAGTTACATAATATCTTCACGGTACACACAGTATAATGCAACTGCTAGGTTTAACTGACCTAGCTAAATAAGTTTGAAACATATTAACCATTATTTAAAATTCTGAAAGGAAGGAAAAACAAAATTTAGTAAGGAGAACAATTAATACCTCATGATGGACAGAGTTCTAAAACTGACTAGTACGGTAGTCAACTCGACTACTAGTCCAAATCAAGTCAAGACTGAGTCTAAAGGAACTCAAGGCCAAGTCTAAATGATAGCAAAACCATGCCTTAACTTGATTTTAACTAATTACAGCTCTAATTGAGCAGTCTCATTGAGCAGTCAAGACTCAGCTCTACTGAACTCTTGACAGTGGATTAAAACATACAAAAGTATCTTACCAGTCGCTGAGTCAGAGCATACACAACAGGATACTGATATGTGGTAGCAGTTATGGAAGTCTAATCCCAAATAAAAAATGTGACCGTCCTTTAAAATACAGAAATTAGCAAAAATGAAGTTAGCTACCACAAGTTGAGGGACAGCTCTTCTAAATAATTCATGCATCCTGCACGTGGCACTCTGCTGCTATTCTGCACTACATTGTGACATGTATTTAAATTTCCTGAGTACCGCTGGGATTCCTTTTTTTTGGCTGTTGGTGTTTGTTCATGCTGTGGCCACTACTGCAATTTTTACTATATAAAGTAAACATAACAAGTGCAAATGTACATGTAACGTTCAGAATTGTTAACCTAGGTATGAATATATTTTAATATTAACTTATTGCCATTGATTGCAGGGATCTTCTTCGCACTTTTGCTCAAAATGCACTACACCATGCTATATGTATGTGAACATTGGAACATGCTTTAGTCATCCCAGAAGTTATAACTACAGTCAACTGCTGAAATATTGGCACCCCCTCAAAAAAGTAAACAAAAAAACATTAATGCAAAATAGATAATACATGAAATGATTCTAACATTCCGCAAATGTTTGGATAAATTGTTTACGATTTACTTAATAAAAGCAACTCCTGAAAGAGTGTTGTTCTATCTTCGGAATAGTTTATCTTGTCAAAAACATATGTGACAAAACTATTGGCATCCTTGAAGAATATTATAAATTAGACCAAATGTGCATCTTTGGGGGGAATGTTTCTTGATGTTGAATATAGTGTCTATGAACTGTTGTTGAATATAGTGTCTATGAACTGTTGTCTATTGCTATGTTCAGTTTCATTGGGGTATAAATATGAGGTAATACACAGATAAAATCATTTTTTCATCCATAAACATGGGTAAAACCAAAGAGCTCCCAACTCAAATGAGGAAAACAGTTGTAGAGATGCACAGATTAGGGAATGGCTACAAAAACAGGTATTCAATTGAAATTAACAGCAAGCACAATCAGGAGCAAGGAACTGTTGAAAATTTGCCAGGAAGGGGGTGCATCTACATATTGTCCCCACTCACAGTTTCAAAACTGCACACTTTAGTTGAACCTTGGGGATGCACTGTTTTAAAGTCAACTGTGAGATGACACTATCATGACCAGAAGCTTTATTGATAAGTGGCATGAAAAAGCCTATTTTGAGTCCAAGACACAAATCCCAGCATCTCAAATTTGCCAAGCAACATTGAGATACAGCTGGAATCGTGTGTTGTGGTCAGATGAGACACAAATCGAGCTTTTTGACGAAGCACTCCATTGCCAATTTTGGCGTAAAAAGCAAATTGCATACAAAGCAAGGAACCTCATACCCACAGTAAAATATGGTGGTGGCTCTTTGATGCTTTGGGGATGTTTTGCTGCCAGTGGTCCAGGGGCTCTTGTTAATAAAAGTGGCATAATAAATTCTACTAAATACCACAACATTTTAGCCAAAAATCTGGTTGCCTCTGGAAGAAGGCTGAAACTGAGCTGTGGCTGGGTATTCCAACAAAACAATGATCCGAAGCACACAACAAAATCAACAAATAACTGGTTGCAGAAATACAGAGTCAAGGTTTTGTAATGACCCTCTCACTCTCCAGTTTTTAACACAATTGAAAATCTTTGGTCTCAATTGAAGACAGAAGTTCACAAGAGAAAAACTAAGAATTTTCAAGTGTTGAAAATGTTCTGCATGGTAGAGGCCCAAGATCCCTCCACAAGTGTTATCCAGCCTTATTAAACACAACAGAAAGAGGTTGTCATTCATGCCAGTGAAGGCCCCACCAAATACTGACACATTTGGGGTGGCAATATTTTTTGAATCTGCCTTATTATGAAAATTTACACTACTAAAGGAAAATTTTCTTTTGTTTCATAAGTCTGTTTGACAATAAAAGTAAGAGGCTTATCCAGTTGTTTAAGCACTATATATCACTCATTGCATGTGTAGTCATTTTTATTTATTGATTTTTGCAATTTTTCATGAAGGGTGCCAATATTCCTGGAGTTGACTGCAGATTAATGGGAAGTTACATGTTGACAGAGGCTGCTATAACAAGAGAATTCTCAAAAATTGTGATTTTAAATCCAATTAAATTAACAAAAAGGAAAACCAGACATATGGTATTTATTTTCTTTTGTCTTCATCCAACATTCTTTAAAAATATTAATGTCATAAACTAAGCTCCTCAGTTTAAGGCGTCAATCCTGAACTGCTGTCAAAAGACAAACTATCCTGACAAAACACAAACAAAAAAGAGACAACAGACCCTAAAATAATAATAAATAAAAAAACTGATTTTGTCAAGCTGTGCAAACATCTGATAATGGTTTCTGGAAGTGGTTTTACTGAATTTATATTGTAGATTAATGACGGATATATATAGATATTCTCACTGGACTTGAATTATCTGACTTAATACTTTCCTGTGCTAAAAAAATGCTGTGCATGCCTAAATACAGAAGCTTTTCTAAAACACTTCCAATGAAAATGCTCCACCATAACATGATATATCCATACATATACATATATCCAGTGGCATGCAAAAGCTTGGGCACTCTTGCGTAAAATAGTTGTGTAAAAAGCTAAGTGAGCAGAAGATGACCTGATCACTAACAGGCATAAAGTTTCTTATAGACACGTTTCTTTAATATTTTAACTAAGAATACATTTTTATTTCCATCATTCACAGGTACAAAATACCAAAAAAATAAAAAGTGCCTGAACGAAACATTTGGGCACCCAACATGGTCAGTTCTTTGTAATACCCCTGGCAAGTATCATAGCTTATAAACACTTTTTGTAGCCAGCAAAGAGTCTTTCAGTTCTTACTTGGGATATTTTCCCCCATTCGTCCTTGCAAAAGGATTCTAACTCTGCAAGATTCTTAAGCCTTCTAGCATACTGCTCTTGTGAAATCTATCCAAAAATTTTCAATGATGTTTAGGTTGTGGAACAGTGAGATCCATGGCACAACCATCAGCAAGCGCCTCCTGAGGTATTCCATTGTAGATTTTTAGGTGTGTTTCGTATTATAATTTTGTTTTCAGATGGTGTGATGTTTGCTTCCTGAATTTGCTGCTATTTATTTGAATCCATTCTTCCCTCTCCCAATGAAATGTTCCCTGGGCCAATGGCTGCAACACAAGCCCATAGAATGATCAATCCACCCCCAAGCTTAACAGTTTGAGAAGAGTTTTTTTCCTGGAATTCAGCACCCCTTTTTCCCCAAACAAAGGCCAAAAAGTTCTATTTTGACTTCATCGGGCCACAGGACTTGTTACCAAAACACATGAGGCTTGTTCAGATGTTGATCTGCAAACTTCAGGCACTGAATTTTGTGGCTAGGATGGAGGAAAGGTTTTCTTCTGCTGATTCTACCATGAAGGTTATATTTCTAGAAATCCAATGTGCAGTACTTTCTTGGTCTTCCAGACCTCTACTAGACAAACTGCCATTTCTCATTACAAAATGGAAAAACAGCTACTTGAAAATGATTTGCTATCTTCTTGTAGCCTCCTTCTGCTTTGTGAGCATCAAGTATTTCATTTTTCAGAGTACTAGGCAGCTGCTTTGAGGAGCCCATGGCTGCTGATTGTTGGTTTGGGGCATCAGAGAATTTATACACCTTTGCAATTTGCATCACCTGAGGATTCTTAATGTGATGACTGTGAACAAGCCATAGCCTTAATGAGCTAATTAAGGTCCGAGACCTTGGGAAAAGTTATCTGAGACTCCAAATATCTTGGGGTGCCTAAACCTTTGCATGGTGCTCCTTTCCTTTTTCATTGTACAATTGTACAAAACAAAAACATTAATCTTACATAAAATGCTGAAAAGTATAAACAGTACACAAGGACAAAGCAGCACCATGAAATGAGATAACAAAACACTATAACTTAATCATTTAGGACAGACTTTCTCACAGTCATTAGAAAGTTCAATTCCCCTGCTAAACCAAAAAAAAAAAATCAATATGACAATAAAAAACTCTGGTAATGCAGTTTATCTCTTAACGTATAAACGAATTGTGATGTTAATTACTGGTTAATGTAGTTATTTATCATTTACACAGTACAAGTATTTTCTAGGTGTAAGTTAAGAAGGCAAAATTGTTCTTTGAAATACAGTAGTCACTGTGGTTGTTTTTTCCCTGGACTGACTGCCCCAACCAAATCTCACCCCTGCTGCTTCTCTGCTCGTATGCAATAAATTAGCACAGCATAAGCAAACATTTTATGTAACTTTGCTTAGCAGTGACGCATTTTTCCATGGACAAACAGGAGCACATTGCAGACACACACAACAACAGGATATTGTTCTAAACTCTTCTTCTGATCCTCTATTTTATTTTCCACACTCAATACCACCAGTATTTATTGGTGGAATCGTCATACACACACTAAGAAAGAGCTCTGAAGATTGACAGAATTGAATTTAACATTCAGAAGTTGTAGAAAAAAAGGTTAAGGTGCTAGAAATCATGAAATTGGCTTTTGCATATTGCTACAGCCCAATCCCTCTTTACTGGCCTCTCATTACCCGGCCCACAGATTAACCAGCCTGTTAAAATAAATTAAATTTATTAAATAAAATAAATAAATTTTAATCCCGAGTTCTTCTTTATATTTATGCACTTCCTTCTTTCCTGGAAGGTACTTTAAAACCAGCAAACAACAAAACAATGTTCAAATTAAATGAAGTGTAGCGTATCAAAAGTCTTCTTTAAATAAATAATCCATTAAAATGAGTGAATTAGTGGAGGTTAAAATCCATTAGTAAAAAAACAAGTTCTTCAAAAACAACGCAAACGTGGTTAAAACAACGGCTGGAAGCAGTCTCTTAAAATCCAATGCACGATGCCTTTTTCTTTCTACCTGGCTACTCCGCAGCTTTTCCCATTGGGCTTCGCAACAGGGGAGTCGCCCTACCTGCAGGTGCAGATGGCTTCCACATTGGTCCGGTAGCCCTCCGATCCCTGGCTACGTCAGGCTCCATCCGGACCGTGACCTGGGTTCTTTCCCCAGTGGCCAGGGCACTCCCGCTGGGGCTAAACAAGCCCAAAGCTTCCACGACTGCCGCTGCCTTTCGACGGCCATACTGGTCACTCCAGCTCCGTGATCGCTGAACTAATCTGCCACACATATCACGCCCCCTCGCTAAGCCGCAAGTGTGCCCATTATTTGTTTAAGAAGTGGCCTTTTTGACTTGCTGTGGACCCGCTACACCATACTGTCCAGTCGTTGTATGAGAAAAAAACCTGTGCGCGAAATCGTGGATGAAGCCTTGCGGATATGATTTCTTCAGGAACGTCAAAGAGGTACAGTACATACCTTAGAAATATTTTTCTATATGAAAATAGGTATGCGTCGGGATAACCGGCCATGGGTCCAGTCCCGTAGTGGCCGGTTAAGAAGGACTGTACTGTATTTATTTTATATGAAATCAAAAATTCTATATATTGCCCAGCCCTATCAATAGTTAAGTTTAAACCGAGGTTATTATAGTTAACAAAAACTAAAATCAAAACTAAAACTATTAATAAAAAAACATTTTCATAAACTTAAATAAAATAATTAACAAAACCGAAATGAAAAACTAAAACTAAACAAAACTATTAAAGCAGCTGAAAAGACTAACTGAAATAAAATAATAATTTACTAAAAATATTTTTAGTTTTCACAAAAACCGGACTTAGGCATGGGATAACCTGGGCTACTGTGTTCCTGAAATTAAACATAATATATATTAATAAGAATTTCATATTTGGTTTTTGAATAAATACTCCGGTCGTTAGTCTTTAACCCTTGTAACTTTTAACTCTAAAACAGAAAGTCATCCACCATGAGCTGCCCACATATATTCATCCACTGAACGTTGCCAGGTGATGGAAGGTGGGTGTTGATGCAGCATTCGGTGACACGGCAACCAGAATACAGGCACGTAAAGTGTGTGATGAAGAAAGGGATTTATTGTGTGATAACAGTGACAGTTCTTAAGGAGCTGATAGTGATAGCATAATAAATTTGGGTTCAAGAGTTAGTGAAACATACCAAGGTGATGATTTTGCCATGGATGTGCTTGGTAATTTTTAAAGCTGCCGTTCACTGGATCTCTGGGGCTGAAGAGAGTTGTATTAAATAGAAATAATCCCTTACAGAATCTTAGCCTGTTCACAGATGACATCATGTTAGCTATAATTCTGACTGAGCCCTATATACAGCAGCACACACTAAGCCAAATTCCAGGCTGCATGATACTCAGGTCAGTGATGATGAGCTGCCGCATTTCTTGACACCACCTGTATATGAAAATGTAATTCAAATGTCTGAAGTTGGAATGTGCTGGTCAACAAAACCTTTACAGTATGAACAGAAAAATCCCGAGTTAGTAACATTTCAGTTTATTTCTAAGGAGTCTGCATTTTATTGACAATAATTCATGTGCCACTTCGCACAGGAAAAATCCTTTTAAAAATAAAACGGCACTTACCGAGAGAACAATTAGCTCAATAAACAAAGATCAGCATATTGTTGCTGACCAACCAATTTTGTGTTAAAAAGGTCATTTATCAACGAAGCGATACCAACCTTGTAAAATTCTTGAGTTGGTAATGTCTCTACTGAACTACAGGTAGGTAGGTGAGGAGAGTCTGCCAACTGGTGAAAAACTAAACCTATTAATGTGTTTTTGTATTTATTCTGTATTTATTAATTTATCTTATTTTAGTTCTACATTAAAAGCCCAAAATACCGGGTATTGCAAAAATATTCCAGTGGCATAATTATTTTTTAAAATATTTGTCTCCCCCTTTTCAATCTGTCTCTCTCTCTCTCAAGACTGATAGTTGAAATATGATACTCTTTTTGTTCTTAACATCAGACATGTCATACATATTGCATATATACAGTATAGTATTATTGCAATAGGCTGGCATCTTGTCCTGAGATTTTTCCTACCTTGCATCCAAAGCTGCTGGGATAGGCTCCAGGTTTCCTGTGACCCTGCTCTGGATAAGCAAGTTTAAAAAATGTATATATTGCTCCTAATCTCAGATGCAGTTTCTGTCATTTTGTGGCGGTCTATACACCTATTACCTGCTCTAATTCTGCCCATTAAGGGTTTACTGCAGAGGTCCTCAATCACAGTCCAGGAGGGCCACAGTGGCTGCAGGTTTTTGTTCTAACCCGGTTGCTTAATTATAAAACAATTCTTGCCAATAATTTAATTTCATGGCTTGTTAGTGCTTTAACTCTACTATGTCAGGTAATTCTGATATCCTAGAAATTCTTCCCCTTTCTAAGGATATCATCCAAATGATTTAAAGGCTAAAATGGACGAGTAATTATCAGTCCTTCACTTTTTTATCTTTACTTTCCTTCCAAGTATTTAATTAAACCCAATACTGTAGTGCATGATAAATACACACAGGTGTAAATGGTAACAAATGAAATGGAGAAATGCTAGTCTTTTTTTGTCATTTGCATGTTATTGGTAATTAGGAGCAATTAAAAATGAAGAATACAGCTGTTTAAGACTTAAATAAGCAATAAGGGTTCAAAATCTTAATGGGCGAGACCACTGAAGTGAAGCAGAAGTGCTACTTAAGCAATAAGGGCTTATTAAGCCCTTGGGTTGGAGCAAAAACCTGCAGGCACTGCAGCCCTCCAGGACTGTGATTGAGGACCCCTGGTTTACTGTTCTTACACATGGGCTATTCAAATCTTACTACCCCTATTCCTGACACTACATGCTTGTTTTTCTTTGTTTCCCGCAATACAGCAAGGTTGGGGTTTGCACACTGATTCAAGCTTAAGACCCTGTTCTTCCTAAGCCCGCATTATTTTCATGATCAAACCTGTCAGAACACAGTAGGATCTATTTTCTGATTTGTTATACCTTTTCAGGCCTGCAAGTGGCAAAATTTAGTCTATAAATTGTTTGTGCCTGAGATGGAATCCGAGATCAATATGGCTGGTAGAAAATCACAAAGCCCAGTATCGGAGATTTTTGAATGCAATGTTGAAGGCATTAATAAGCAAGTTGTCTTGAAGCAGGATATGTTGTGTGTTGTAGACCTTTAGAGAGAAGAAAAAAAAAAAAACTCAAACTTGAAAATTCACCCAAATTTCAGAGCAAATTGCCCCATTATCGGCAAGGAAAAAAAAGATGAAATATGCCAATAGTCAGCACACATTTGTTCAGCACTAACAACATAGAAAATATTTTAAAAATTATAAAATTGTATAAAATTGCTCAAAATGTATCATAATTACTAAAACTGAAACTAATAGATCTATACTAATAAAAGGCAAAGCCCTCACTGACTGACTGACTCACTCACTGACTCATCACTAATTCTCCAACTTCCCGTGTAGGTAGAAGGCTGAAATTTGGCAGGATCATTCCTTACAGCTTCCTTACAAAAGTTGGGCAGGTTTCATTCTGAAATTCTACGCATAATGGTCATAACTAGAAGCTATTTTTCTCCATTTACTGTAATAGAGTTGAGCTCGAAAGCCGTGGGGGCGAGTTTCGTGTGACATCATCACGCCTCTCACGTAATCACGCATTACGTAGAAAACCAGGAAGAGCTACAAAAAGCGCTGAAGAAAACATGCATTATATAATTAAGAAGGCAGTGAAACAATTAGAAGCGAGCAAGTGACATATAAAACCATATTCAGTGGCTCACGTGAACTGACGCGAGTCGCAGACAAAAAGCAACAGTTCCAAAGAGTGCTGAACAAAAACCAAATTACACTGCTACGCTCAAATAGACAAACTGCACGCCGTGGCGCAATAGTAGAGGCTTCGCCTCTAGCGCTGACTTCCGAGGTTCGATGCCCGAGAGGGGATGCACTAAGTATGTACGCGCGCTTCTCCATTCATTTTAGCCTTGCATCCCCTTGGTTTGAGACGTATGAAAAAATATGCAGTTAACGCAGAAAGACAGATCACCAATTGAAGCTTTATGAATAATGGATACTTTATTCACGATCAATGATTGTTTTGGTAAAGCCATACTCAGTGTATTCATTAGCTGAACGGTAAAAAAGTAAGAGCGAGGGGAGGGTAACTTATTGAGGCACACAGGCAAAACCACAATAGCACGCGGGCTCGATGTACTGTAGTGCTTGGCGTCAACTTGATCTGAATTGCGATCACATTGAAAAAATATTTTTTCAAGTTCTATTTAGTTCATATGTGTCAAACTCAAGGCCCACAGGCCACATCCGGCCCGGCGTGTAATTATATCCAGCCTGCGAGATCATTTTATATATTGTATTATTGTTATTAATGGCCCGGGGATATGAAGCGCTGGTAACACGATAAACTACAGATCCCATAATGCAGCGCTTCAGCTGCCTTGCCGAACACTTACCGCATTAATCAAGTCTAGCTTATGATGCTGCAAGTTATTGCGAAGCTAGCCCACACGATGCCGAAGAGAAAAGGTGATTCTGAACATAGAGCCTTTAAAAACCGATGGGAGGCTGAGTATATGTTTACTGACATTTCCGGTAAACCCGTGTGTCTCATTTGTGGAGCTAATGTGGCTGTAATTACAGAATTTAATCTAAGATGGCACTATGAGACAAAACATCAAGATAACCTGAAAGACCTGAATGCAATGCACAAGATACAGAAAGCAGAAGAGTTAAAGAAGAATCTGACACTTCAGCAGACGTTTTTACCGTGCAAAATCACAAAGTGATTTCAAGTGAAGCTACTTTTATGGGAGACATAAACGTACCAGTGCAAATTGCCCCCACTTTCCCTTTTGCCAAGTAATCTTGAACCAAATCGGCACAACGGTGTTCCCAAATACGCACTTTGCTGATAAACTGAGCGCACTGCGCACTGAGTTCGCACGGTGCTTTGGTGACTTTGAAGAACAAAAAAAGAATTTTGAGTTGTTTCGCAACCCATTTGCCGTCGATGTGGAAACTGCACCTGTGCAGATTCAGATGGAGGTGATTGAGCTGCAGTGTAATGGCACACTGAAGGCAAAGTACGATACTGCACGGCCCGCACAGTTTATTCACTCCATTCCCAGAAATGCTCCAGCTCCGTCTACATGCGGCTCGAACCTTGTGCATGTTTGGTAGCACATATCTGTGTGAGAAGCTCTTCTCAGTCATGAAGACTAAAAAAAAAGCACACAGGAGTCGCCTCACTGATGAGCACCTGCAGTCCATCCTGAGAATCTCCACAACACAGAACCCCACACCAAACATAAACGAACTTGTTGCCAATAAAAGATGCCACGTGTCCAAATCTGATAAAATGATATGAGCAAAGACAACTGAATGATTTGATTTGTTATTGCTGAAAAGAACAAATTTTATTTATATTTCCAGGTTTTGTTATGCACCATGTTCATATTTGAATTTGCATAATTTAGACAGGATATATTTTTATGGAGAGCAAAATATTATAAGATATTTAAGGTTTGAGTTGATTTATTCCAGAATAATATTCTGTCAACTAAATAAAAATTCCTTTTATTTAAAATTTAAATAGAACTTGAACAGATACGATAGTTCATAATATCCACGCAGACTTGCACGTAAGAGCGGGAGTCATCCGTTTTAACAAGCAGCGTATTGCACTGATACGAAATAGCCTGCCCATTTAATTATTTAGGAATGGATAAATAAATTAAGATTTTGTACAAATAATGTTTTTCATTTTTCTTCCTTCATGGATTCTGGCACCCCCAGCAACAGTTGCTTGCACCCCAAAGACTGTATATATGTGTGTGTATGTGTATATATATATGTGTGTATGTATATGTAGATATGTATGAATATATATGTTTATATATATGTGTCTGTATGTCTATGTATGTGTAGATAAGCATATATGTATATATACAGTATATGTATGTGTATATATGTATGTGTATATATGTATGTGTATATATGTATGTGCATATTTATATGTGTGTATATACTGTATATATATATATATATATATATATATATATATATATATATATATATATATATGACAGCAACACTCATCACTCACAACAGTGACAAAACAATTACATTGACAATCATGTTACGTTATTTTCAAAATGTTTCCTTTTCTTTTTCATTACTTCTTTAACACACTACTTCTCTCAAGCGGGTATTTTGCTAGTATAAAAATAAAATAGAAATGTCTTTGTGAAATAAAAACTAAATTAAAAATAAAAATACACAATGAAGGAAAACTAAAACTGAACTAAATTTATAAATAAGATCATAAATAACATAGAAGTAAAAAGTAATGTAAAAAGAGAAAACAATAACCTTGTTTTAAATGTCACTTTCAAGACTTCACTCAGGTATTCAAATTTTTTCAAATTCATTAAAATTCAAAATCAACAAAGCACGCATAGACAAACAGTTAGAACTGATTTGACATATATTGTGATGACATCTTCTAAGCCATGCCAAGAGAACGTTCAGTCCTTTAAGCTCAGTGTGTATTTGTGGGAAGATATTTTCTGTAATGTTCCTAAACAAAAAAAACAGACTGAGAAACAGTTTGACTTGGATATTGTGTGAGTGTCAGCAACAAACATTACACTTGACAATAATTAAATACTTGGGTTCAAATCACAGCATCACCGTTCACAATAGATGGGAAAGGATAAGTATCTTGATATAGTGATAACCATTCTCTCAAAACAGTTCTCTCAAATGTCAAGCATATATACTATATTAATTAGACAATATTCTTATTGGCATGTGTTTCTCATGGTACAGTCATAAACCCACCCACTTTGGCATTATCTAATTTTATAGCCTAGTTTCTGAACCTGTATTTGATTACAAAAAGATTATAGATGTTGAGATTTTATACTGAACAGTTTTTCTGTCTTCACCTCATTCAAATGTAGTAGCATGTACTAATAGTACTAATTAAATAATGAAAAAATTACTACACATAAATACTCAAATTGTGCTTTTAACTTAGCATTTAATGCAAGTATGTTACTAGTATTTTTCTATATTCAGTTCCTAGACACACTCAGGCTTTCACAAGTGGTCCTTTGCATAAAATGTTTGTACATTCCTGTACTATATAATAATGTGTAAATAGATAATAAATTGTACATTAACAATGGGAGCTTCATCCATCACCGCTCTTAATTTTTGGCACACCTGAAGCACACAGGAACTTTTTCTGTACTGTCAATTACAGATTCTTCGTTCGACTGGCCACCGGATCTATTTTGGACGATTTTAACTAAAAAAGACACAATTGATGATTGGAAAATGGATCACAAAATCTAATCTCTTTTTCTAAGCTGTATGGTAACTTACAATTCTGCTTGAAAGTTTGTGAATCCTTTAGAATTATCTACTGTGTATTTCTGCATAAATATGACCTAAAACATCATCAGATTTTCACTCAAGTCCTAAAAGTAGATAAAGAGAAACCAGTTAAACAAATGAGAAAACAATATTATACTTGGTCATTTACTTATTAAGGAAAATGATCGAATATTACATATTTGTGAGTGGCAAAAGTATGTGAACCTTTGCTTTCAGTATCTGGTGTGACCCCAATTTGCAGCAATAACTGCAACGAAACGTTTCCGGTAACTTTTGATTATTCCTGCACACTGGCTTGGAGGAATTTTAGCCCATTCCTCCATACAGAACAGCTTCAACTCTGGGATGTTGGTGGGTTTCCTCACATTAACTGCTCGCTTCAGGTCCTTCCACAACATTTCAATTGGATTAAGGTCAGGACTTTGACTTGGCCATTCCAAAACATTAACTTTATTCTTCTTTAACCATTCTTTGGTAGAACTACTTGTGTGCTTAGGGCCGTTGTCTTGCCACATGACCCACCTTCTCCTGAGATTCAGTTCATGGACGGATGTCCTGACATTTTCCTTTAGAATTCTCTGATATACTGTAATTCAGAATTTATTGTTCCAATGAAGGCAAGCCATCCTGGCCCAGATGCAGCAAAATAGGCCCAAACCATGATACCACCACAATGTTTCACAGATGGGATAAGGTTCTTATACTGGAATGCAGTGTTTTCCTTTCTCCAAACATAACGTTTTTCATTTAAACCAAAAAGTTCTATTTTGGTCTCATCCGTCTACAAAACATTCTTCCAATAGCCTTCTGGTTTGTCTACATGATCTTAAGCAAACTGCAGATGAGCAGCAATGTTTTTTTTGGAAAGCAGTGACTTTCTCCTTGCAGCCCTGCTATGCACACCATTGTTGTTCAGTGTTCTCCTGATGGTGGACTCGAGAACATGAACATTAGCCAATGTGAGAGAGGCCTTCAGTTGCTTAGAAGTTGCACTGGGGTCCTTTGTGACCTTGCCAAATATTACACGCCTTGCTCTTGGAGTGATCTTTGTTGGTCGACCACTCCTGGGGAGGGTAACAATGGTCTTGAATTTCCTCCATTTGTACACAATCTGTCTGACTGTGGATTGGTGGAGTCCAAACTCTTTAGAGATGGTTTTGTAACCTTTTCCAGCCTGATGAGCATCAACAACTCTTTTTCTGAGGTCCTCAGAAATCTCCTTTCTTTGTGCCATGATACACTTCCACAAACATGTGTTGTGAAGAGCACACTTTGATAGATTCCTGTTCTTTAAATAACACAGTGTGCCCACTCACACCTGATTGTCATCCCATTGATTGAAAACCCCTGACTCTAATTTCACCTTCAAACTAACTGCTAATCCTAGAGGTTCACATACTTTTGCCACTCACAAATATGTAATATTCGATCATTTTCTTCAATAAATAAATGACCAAGTATATTATTTTTATCTCATTTGTTTAACTGGTTTCTCTTTATCTACTTTTAGGACTTGAGTGAAAATCTGATGATGTTTTAGGTCATATTTATGCAGAAATGTAGAAAATTCTAAAGGGTTCACAAACTTTCAAGCACAACTGTTGCTGCAGTGCTTCTTTACACAAGGTATTATGACAATTGAGCCAGTGCGTGTCATTTTTTGCTGCAAACTTCCTACAGTGTAAACAAAGAGTAGTCAAACACTGTTTTATCAGAGAGCCCTAGCCTTTACTTTGAAGAAAGTGGAGTATTAAATGAAGAAAAACAGAATCAGAGAAGTCATCCTGTGCATTTAGATAAATGGCAAGAATAACTGCTTTAATGAATTAAAACATTTTTATTTTGTCCTTTAAATTAAAATGGACACAGTTCCAGTTTGGACAGTGATATTGTTTAAAGTGCAGAAGCTTACATTTTGAATTGGAAAAAGAAAAGATAAAGAAGAATTTATAACGGCTTCTTAGTAAACAGTAGGCTTGTTAGTTTAACAGCAAAATGTATCTGTTACGTATAAACCCTGTTAAGCATGTTAGTCTTGTGTCTTCTTGATAAACAACTTATGAACACTGGATACATTTGCGGCTTCTTAAAAATGTGTACTTGTTTTAATTGTACTTTGTGTTTATTATTTATTTCATACAGTATACGTTTGCTTAAGGAGCAAGTACTACATAATTAAAATGAAAATCCATATTTTATAATTACACCTCAAAAAATAGAAATGTCTAGCTGATACACTGAAGAAAAAAAACACACCTTAATAAATATAGTAAATGTATATTTTAATAGCCAAAAAAATAAACACACTACAGTGTAATTAATAATTCAAAATTATTAAAACCTACAAATACATGTATATTTTTGTTTTATTTTTTTTTGTTAGAGAAATGGTGAAAACTATTTTTTAATTAAGCCTTGTTTCAGATAAGTACATTACAGGAACAAAATAAACAATATGACAGCTTTTAATTATAAAAAAGGATTTTATTTTCTTTAATGCCATATGTATTATGGACAGATTTTTGTACTTATTTTATTAAAGTATGTACTTCAAGGAAATTTTATTTATTTTAGTGTTGTTTTTTTATGGTTTACTCAACAATAATTCATTTTGTTAATAAAAAAATAAACAGTTAACACCTGTAGAGAGAGAAGAGAGACAGGTTGGAGAGCAAGCGCTGATTACAGTATGTTGCCGCATCCACCAGACGACAAACCACCTGGATTGGGAACCAAGTGCAGCCATGCAACGGGTGACACCTCAGCACCACACTGAAAAGTGTGAGGATTATTACAGTGGCTGGAGCGGCAATCCTGCCACCAACCCCAAAGTTTTCCCTCCAAGTTGGATGACCTGCTTGCAGGGCAATTGCAAGTTAAGGGCCTTGCTCGGTCAAATCTGTCAAGGCATTTTTGAGATTTTGGGGATATATTGAAATGTCCTTATTTAGTGGATACTTACTGCCCAAGAAGTAACAAAAAATGCATGACGTGCATAGCTTCAGAGTATATTAAGTTCAACAGTTTTAATTTGTGCCATTTTGCAGTTGAATGATAAAATTATAAATAACAGTGAAATGAATCGTCTTTAAATAAACCAAAATACCCATTCCGAATAAAAGAACAACATTATCCTTTAAATGCAACAGATGTGGCTATAGCTCTCTACTTGTCTTTACATTTTCATACTGGTTTATTAAGTTTGATCGCTGGGAACAGGTGCCTATACCAGCTGCCCTGGGCACAAGGAGAGTTCTAAGCTTAAACAGGGTGCCTCTCTCGCACATATCCATATTTACTCAAACGGGGTCTTTGGAATGTTAGAAAAACTCATGTAGACATGACAGGAACAAGGAAACCAAAGTGTATTCTAGTGCCAGCTATAGCTGTAGCAAATAAAACAGACTAGTTTCAAACCAAGTATGTCACCTCTGTACTACTGCTACACAATTAATCAAATTAAAATCAAAATCGCAGCGTGGACCTGTGCGATTACTGAAGTGCAAAAGGCTGTAATACATGTCCAATAACATACACACTGTGCCTGCAGTTGTTGCAAACATTTTTAGAGACTGTCCTTGTTGCAGCCTGCAGCAATTTTTGTGAGATTTGTTTCTAATGAACTCATTATCAGACTGATCAACAACCCCATATTGCATATTACTTTGTTCTAGTAGTCTACTGCTTCCCACGGGCTCACCACCTATGGGAGGGGCCAAGGAGGTTGGGTGCAGTGTGAGGTGGGTGGTGGCCGAAGGCGGGGACCTTGGCGGTCCAATCCTCGGCTACAGAAGCTGGCTCTTGGGACATGGAATGTCACCTCTCTGAAAGGTAAGGAGCCTGAGCTGGTGTGCGAGATCGAGAGGTTCTGGCTAGATATAGTCGGGCTCACCTCAACACACAGCTTGGACTCTGGAACCAATCTCCTTGAGAGGGGCTGGGCTCTCTACCACTCTGGAGTTGCCCCCTGTGAGAGGCGCCGAGCGGGCGTGGGCATACTTATTGCCCCCCCAATTTGGAGCCTGTTCATTGGGTTTACCCCGGTGGACGAGAGGGTAGCCTCCCTCTGCCTTCAGGTGGGGGGACGGGTCCTAACTGTTGTTTGTGCGTATGTGCCAAACAGCAGTTTGGAGTACCCACCCTTTTTGGAGTCCCTGGAGGAACTGCTAGAGGGCATACCTTCTGGGGATTCCCTCGTACTGCTGGGAGACATCAATACTCACGTGGGCAATGGCAGTGAAACCTGGAAGGGAGTGATTGGGGGGTGCTCCGGGAGTATGGGGTACCAGACCCCCTGATAAGGGCTGTACAGTCCCTGTATAACCGGAGTCTGAGCTTGGTCCGCTTTGCCGGCAGTAAGTCAAACCCATTTCCAGTGAGAATTGGACTCCGCCTATTGGAGTATGTGCTTTTGGAGACAATATTATAAGCTAATCAATCATTTATTCTGCCAAATTGAGTACAACTGTGGAGGGGGTCATTTGGGACTTGGTACCAAAAAAAAATCCACTCCTTTCATTTGGCAACACTTTGGATTAGACAGCAGAGAAATCCATCAGACAGAGGTATTATGTAAAATATGCAAAGTGGTTACATCACCCGAAAACACCTATAAATTATATCAGCATCACAGATAACACTTACAACTCCACAATGAACGCGTTAAAAAAAATGCCGTAGTCAAAAACCTGGCTGAGAAAAGGCAAACAACAATACTGGTGCAATTTTGAGTGGTATGTCACATGAGAAAATGTCAAGACATGCACAGATTTGTTGCTACCCTTGCATGAAAAGACACACGACTGTCTCTGAAGAGATATTCAACGAAAATCAGACTTTGCTTTTGTTTTGATGTAATATTTTGCATATAACTTGATAAATATTTTGTATGTCTTTATTTGTAATTAAGGCAAAGCGTGTTACATTAGTGAATAACAACAACAACAACATTTATTTATATAGCACATTTTCATACAAACAGTAGCTCAAAGTGCTTTACATAATAAAGAATAGAAAAATAAAAGACACAGTAAGAAAACAAAATAAATCAACATTAATTAACATCGAATAAGAGTAAGGTTCAATGGCCAGGGGGGACAGAAAAAACAAAAAAAAACTCCAGACGGCCGGAGAAAAAATAAAATCTGTAGGGATTCCAGACCATGAGACCACCCAGTCCCCTCATGTGAACCCCCCCCCCTTTAGGAATGGGTCTCTTTGAATTTTACAACAGAGTTGGGAGAGGATGTGCCTTAAACCAGTTTAGCGAGTGTATCTCTGCTAGAGTCTTTCAACCCCAACAAGAAAGCCAAGCTTTTCCTTAACATATGGTCTTGGGGGTGGCAGGTGTTAAGATATTCTATTCCCCCATTGGTCTGAAGTATAGCTGTTTGAAATTGGCTTGGATCAGAAGCTTTTAAGTACTATGACGTCCTATTGGCTCTAAGGGTTGGACAGAACATCTATAAATTAACTTGTTCAACCTCACACTGACTCTCTTAATAACCTCTGATGATGAAGTATCCCTCTTACTAACATCTGATTAAGAAGACAACACAATGAAGAGCACAACTCGGCAGCCATACTGAACAGGCTTGCGACCTGTTCTGAAGAAAGCTGAGCACCAATGATGCCTTAACTAGAGACATTTTAAGTAACTAATAAGTCTGTGTGCTGCCTGAAACTACACATCACCATTTAATCAGGTTGTATGGTTGCCAACATTCAAATGTATTTTGCATATTGCTATTATTTATGAATATTATCTATACTAATAAAAGGCAAAGCCCTCACTCACTGACTCACTCATCACTAATTCTCCAACTTCCTGTGTAGGTAGAAGGCTGAAATTTGACAGTCTCATTCCTTACAGCTTACTTACAAAAGTTTGGCAGGTTTCATTTTGAAATTCTACGCGTAATGGTCATAACTGGAACCTATTTTTCTCCATATACAGTAATGGATGTTAGCTCGACGGCCGTGGGGGGCGGAGCTGCGTGACATCTTCACGCCTCCCACGGAATCACGTGAATTGACTGTGACCGCAGTACGTAGAAAAGAAGGAAGAGCTCCCAACAATAAAACAGCGGAGAACCCATGGATTAAATAAAAAGTCTGCTTAGTTGGCGAAGCAAGGAAAAATGACGGCCTTATATAGCGTTCGTTTATAAAACAGTGGAGAAGCTGTGTAAAGGCTGCTTCACAAAAAAACAGCGGAGCGCCTTATATGGGCAGGCAGTCAGCCAAAGAAGGGAATCAATAAATAACTATAATCGTAATAAAGGAACAAAGAAATAGTGGAGAACCCACAAATTAAATAAAGGAAATGGGTATCTGAACAGTAAACGAAGTCTAAAATAGCTACACAATAACTATAACAATCGTAATAAAGGAACAATAAAACAGTAGAGAACCGCAAAGCAAGGAGAAAGGACGGACTTCAACCAATCAGATTTTGAGATGGTGTCAGTAGGGCCCTTTAGCAGGCGTACGGCAATGTCACCGTATTCAGACCTATTGATTGGATAGAAGTCAATATGAGGAAGTCTACGGCGCCACTGAACGCACCATAAACGCTCCGAGCGAAAGATCGTCGCGTGCACAACGGACAACTCCATGGCAGAATTCTGGACAATATTATTTGCCAGACACAGACCAGATTTCAAGACCATGAAAACCTGATGTTTGTCATGCTCCTCGAACCCCAAAACTTTCGGGAATACAAGAAAAATTTCACGCATGCAGTCTTCTACACTTTAACACAACAACCACGGAGCGCTTTTTGATCTGTCTCGGCTAAAAACGGAACTGACTGTAATGTATGCTATGGATGATTTTGCAGGAAAATCTCCCACTGATCTCCTTGACTTCCTTCATCAGAAAAATCAGAAAAATATATGTGTGTGTGTGTATATATATATATATATATACTAGCAAAATACCAGCGCTTACTGGAGATAGTGTGTTGAAGAAGCAATGAAAAGAAAAGGAAACATTTTGAAAATAACGTAACATGATTGTCAATGTAATTGTTTTGTCACTGTTGTGAGTGATGAGTGTTGCTGTCATATATATATATATATATATATATATATATATATATATATATATATATATATATATAGCAGAATACCAGCGTTTACTTGAGAGTAGTGTGTTAAAGAAGTTATGAAAAAGAAAAGCAAACATTTTAAATATAACGTAAGATGATTGTTAATGTAATTGTTTTGTCATTGATATGAGTGTTGTTGTCATATCTATATATATATATCTATATATATCTATATATCTATATATCTATATATCTATATATATATATATATATATACAGTGGAGGAAATAATTATTTGACCCCTCACTGATTTTGTAAGTTTGTCCAATGACAAAGAAATGAAAAGTCTCAGAACAGTATCATTTCAATGGTAGGTTTATTTCAACAGTGGCAGATTGCACATCAAAAGGAAAATCGAAAAATAACTTTAAATAAAAGATAGAAATTGATTTGCATTTCATTGAGGGAAATAAGTTTTGAACCCTCTAACAAAAAGACTTAATACTTAGTGGAAAAACCCTTGTTTGCAAGCACAGAGGTCAAAGCGTTTCTTGTAATTGATGACCAAGTTTGCACATTTTAGGAGGAATGTTGGTCCACTCCTCTTTGCAGATCATCTCTAAATCCCTAAGGTTTCGAGGCTGTCTCTGTGCTACTCTGAGCTTGAGCTCCCTCCATAGGTTTTCTATTGGATTAAGGTCCGGAGACTGACTAGGCCACTCCATGACCTTAATGTGCTTCTTCTTGAGCCACTCCTTTGTTGCCTTTGCTGTATGTTTTGGGTCATTGTCGTGCTGGAACACCCATCCACGACCCATTTTCAGTTTCCTGGCAGAGGGAAGGAGATTGTCGCTCAGGATTTCACGATACATGGCTCCGTCCATTTTCCGTTAATGCGATTAAGTTGTCCTGTGCCCTTAGCAGAAAAACACCCCCAAAGCAAAATGTTTCCACCCCAATGCTTGACGGTGGGGACGGTGTTTTGGGGGTCATAGGCAGCATTTTTCTTCCTCCAAACACAGCGAGTTGAGTTAATGCCAAAGAGCTCTGTTTTGGTCTCATCAGACCACAGCACCTTCTCCCAGTCACTCTCTGAATCATTCAGGTGTTCATTGGCAAACTTCAGACGAGCCTGCACATGTGCCTTCTTGAGCAGGGGACCTTGCGAGCCCTGCAGGATTTTAATCCATTGCGGTGTAATGTGTTTCCAATGGTTTTCTTGGTGACTGTGGTCCCTGCTAATTTGAGGTCATTAACTAACTCCTCCCGTGTAGTTCTAGGATTCTTTTTCACCTTTCTCAGAACCATTGACACCCACGAGGTGAGATCTTGCGTGGAGCCCCAGAGCGAGGTCGATTGATGGTCATTTTGTGCTCCTTCCATTTTCGAACAATCGCACCAACAGTTGTCACCTTCTCTCCCAGCTTCTTGCTAATGGTTTTGTAGCCCATTCCAGCCTTGTGCAGGTCTACAATTTTGTCTCTGACATCCTTGGACAGCTCTTTGGTCTTTCCCATGTTGTAGAGTGTGGAGTCTGCTTGATTGATTGATTCTGTGGACAGGTGTCTTTTATACAGGTGACTAGTTAAGACAGGTGTCCTTAATGAGGGTGACTAATTGAGTAGAAGTGTCTAACCACTCTGTGGGAGCCAGAACTCTTAATGGTTGGTAGGGGTTCAAAAACTTATTTCCCTCAATGAAATGCAAATCAATTTCTATGTTTTATTTAAAGTTATTTTTTTGATTTTCCTTTTGATGTGCAATCTGCCACTGTTGAAATAAACCTACCATTGAAATAATACTGTTCTGAGACATTTCATTTCTTTGTCATTGGACAAACTTACAAAATCAGTGAGGGGTCAAATAATTATTTCCTCCACTGTATATATATATATAGATATAGCAAAATACCTGCGATTGGCAGCGGAGAAGTAAAAAGAAAAGGAAACATTTTAATAATAACGTAACATGATTGACAATGTAATTGTTTTGTAATTGTCATGAGTGTTGCTATATATATATATATATATATATATATATATATATATATATATATATATATATATATACACACACACATCTATACACATATATATACAGTTATATATATATACATATACACACATACATATATATACATATACATATATATACACATACTGTATACACACACATATATACATACTGTATATACAACATATACATATCTACATATATACTGTATATACACATATATATACAAATCTACATATATATATATATAGGGGTGGGACTCGATTAAAAAAATTAATCCAATTAATTAGAGGCTGTGTAAGAATTAATCTTGATTAATCGTATGTAATCGACACGTAAATTTGCCCCAAATGCAAATGTTTTTTTTTTATTTAAAAGCGGTTTTAGTGGGCGACAGAATCAAATAATAGACATGGACATGAATATTGTAAACTGAAGCTGTTTTAATTTCTGAAAAAAAAAGCTTTTAAACTGCATTTGAATTCAAAACAGAAACAAAAATATCATCCATGGTTAAAATTGGGCAGACTTAAAAATAAAGTGGTAGTTTAAGTACTTTAAGTACATTTTCAGAATAGTATTGTCTTTAAATAATAATAACCAAAATTTCACCATAAAGTGCAGTTTTCTTCTTAAAAAATAAGTCAGAAACATAAAAGGTAATTTGACCAGCTTACTCTTTAAACTCTGAGTAACATTAGCCAAAATTATTTTGTACATTAGGCTAAAACAGTGTGATCATTGAACATTTTGTAATTAGATGTATTTAGAATTACTAACGGTCACGGAAGTCCAATGATCCCCAGTAAGAGCCACAAAGTCCGCTTTCTGTAATGCATCTAATTTTGCTTGCTTTTCAGTGTGCACAAAACCATGCTTTTATCAAGGCTTTCGGGTAGTCGAAATGATCAGTCGTAGGAGCGCGCTTTATTCCGACTCTAACATTTTTGTAGCTGTGATGTGTGCATCAGTGTAATGGATGTACCAGGAAATCATGCATTGACAAAAGTTCCGTTTGCTTGGAATTGAAAGTGTGATTAAATCGTTATTTTTAACGCGTTATGGAGTACATGCATCGAAGCTTCTCAGCTGTGCTTGTGCTAAGAAAGGGAAAATTTTAAAAATAACGTAACATGATTCTGCGTTAACCTAATATTTTTCATACGTCCCAAACCAAGGAGATGTGAAGGTAAAATGAATCGGTAGCGTACATACTCAGTACACCCTCTCGAATCGAACCTCGAATGTCGGCGTTAGAGGCTTAAGACTCTACAATTAGCCACAGCGTGTGGCTTGTCTATGCTAAAGTATGTATTGTAGATCGGGTATATATATACATTTATATATATATACCCGTGTATCGCAGTGGAGAAGTAGAAGTTATGAAAAGAAAAGGGAACATTTTAAAAATAGCGTAACATGATTGTCAATATACAGTAATTGTTTTGTGAGTGTTATTGAATGTTGCTGTCATCAAGGATTTGATTATCATTATTTCTTTCAATCAGGCTCGTATTTGTAGGATGTGTTCAAGTTACATTCCGTGTTTGTCAATCGTTGTAAAGATAAGAGGTTTCATTCATCATTTGTTCCTTACTGCATCAATAAACAGCTCGTCTTCCTTTTATCTGTGATGTGACAAACTGCATGCACGGGTTTTTTTTACACTGTCTTCCTTTAGCAGGACATTCACTTTTTCCACCGTGTGCTTTGTTTCGCAGTAGCTGCACTTATGAATATGATTCTATGTATAAGGCGCTTCATATTTTTTGCTGCCTTCTCAATTGTGTAATTGGTTTTGTTCAGCACTCTTTGGAACTGTTGCTTTTGTCTGTGCACTGCGTCAGTTCACGTGAGCCGCTTGGTGTTCTTGCATCGAAGGTTCCCAGCTGTACTGGTGCCATCTCGTGTAATGTCAGCTAAGACCCGGCACTTAAAACTTTCTCTCGCAGTTTCAATGAGTTTGTGCCAAACACCACCCTGACCATCTCATCTTCCTCTGCATAAGCACAGTCCTTCACACGTGAATATTTACGGCAGTGTTTGTATTGGATTGCGCTGATGGGCGGCCTTATATGGGCAGGCACTAAATTACAAACGCTAGTGGCAGCCTGTCTATGAACTTAATTTAATATAAACTTACGGTTCACGCCGTGCTTTGTTTCCGCATATGCATCATTTGCTTCATAATGTTTTTCTGCCTTCTCAATTGTGAAATGGCGTTTTGTGCTCATCGCTGGAGTTCTTCCTTGTTCTCTACGTACTTACGTAGGAGGCGTGATGATGTCACACGAAACTCCGCCCCCCGCGGCCATCTCCAACTCAAGACTCCATTACATTATATGGGAAAAAATAGCTTCCAGTTATGACCCTTATGCGTAGAATTTCTAAATGAAACCTGCCCAACTTTTGTAAGTAAGCTGTAAGGAATAAGCCTGCCAAATTTCAGCCTTCTACCTACACGGGAAGTTGGAGAATTAGTGATGAGTCAGTGAGTGAGTCAGTGAGTGAGTGAGTGAGTGAGGGCTTTGCCTTTTATTAGTATAGATATACTACCCATGTGCGCCCAACTACGTTGCGAGTTATCTGTGAAGGGTTCCCTGTTTAAATGCGGCTGCCAGTCATGAACTATGCCCTTCGTCGGATTTTTTATAAGGGAAACAAAATTACAAAAGAAAACCCTTGGATATTGATTCGATAGGAACGGCCTACTCAGAATCACTGTCCGAATAGTAATTATGTGGTGGTGTAGGAGCATTTCTGCTTCTGTCCGTTCACAGTCTGTATCGTTTTCATGACGCTGTCATTTCCTCTCACGAGGTCTTCTCAACCTTTCTCCAATCTCACAGGTTGCTTTGTGGCAATCCAAAGAGTAAGGCAATATACACAGAGCAATGGTTATAAAAGGGGGACACATAGGTATCCAGGCTCTTTAAAGCATAAATAGGGATCACTTCACTGACATGTGAGCAAGGCACGGTACAACTGTGAGACATGCAGCACTCGCCGGCTACAACGTAACAATAATTATTTCCGGAATGTGCTGTTACGTTATCTTTCATTTTACCCACTGTCTTTCTTTCATTCATATATTACGTAGGCACGTACCTTTTATCTTCGGCAATCTCATTCTCTAACCAGGCCTCAGGAGCTAACCAGCGTAACACTGTCCACCACCCCTTTCGTTATTCCGGCACATTGTTGACATCCGTGAGTAACAACAAAGTACTAAACTGGTAGGTGGTCTACGCATGTGTGGAATTCCTGGACAAACAAAGATCAAGATCTAAATGAAGATCTCTTTAGTTAATTTAAAGCACAACAATTTGTTTAGTTTGAATGTCTGTGTTTGGAGGTGTGACTGGAGTACTACAGTCTTCAGTAGTATAAGCCTAGAGGAGATTCTTAATGCAATGCCTATGTTTTAGCTGTCTCTCTACTGCCATCTAGTGCTTCTTCTTCTAATTCATTCGCGGACAAACAAAGATCAAGATCCAAATGAAGATTATATATAGATATATAGATATATATACAGTGGTGTGAAAAACTATTTGCCCCCTTCCTGATTTCTTATTCTTTTGCATGTTTGTCACACAAAATGTTTCTGATCATCAAACACATTTAACCATTAGTCAAATATAACACAAGTAAACAAAAAATGCAGTTTTCAAATGATGGTTTTTATTATTTAGGGAGAAAAAAAATCCAAACCTACATGGCCCTGTTTGAAAAAGTAATTGCCCCCTTGTTAAAAAATAACCTAACTGTGGTGTATCACACCTGAGTTCAATTTCCGTAGCCACCCCCAGGCCTGATTACTGCCACACCTGTTTCAATCAAGAAATCATTTAAATAGGAGCTGCCTGACACAGTGAAGTAGACCAAAAGCATCTCAAAAGCTAGACATCATGCCAAGATCCAAAGAAATTCAGGAACAAATGAGAACAGAAGTAATTGAGATCTATCAGTCTGGTAAAGGTTATAAAGCCATTTCTAAAGCTTTGGGACTCCAGCAAACCACAATGAGAGCAATTATCCACAAATGGAAAAAACATGGAACAGTGGTGAACCTTCCCAGGAGTGGCCGGCCGACCAAAATTACCCCAAGAGCGCAGAGACGACTCATCCGAGAGGTCACAAAAGACCCCAGGACAACGTCTAACGAACTGCAGGCCTTACTTGCCTCAATTAAGGTCAGTGTTCACGACTCCACCATATGAAAGAGACTGGGCAAAAACGGCCTGCATGGCACATTTTCAAGACGCAAACCACTGTTAAGCAAAAAGAACATTAGGGATCGTCTCAATTTTGCTAAGAAACATCTCAATGATTGCCAAGACTTTTGGGAAAATACCTTGTGGACTGATGAGACAAAAGTTGAACTTTTTGGAAGGCAAATGTCCGTTACATCTGGCGTAAAAGGAACACAGCATTTCAGAAAAAGAACATCATACCAACAGTAAAATATGGTGGTGGTAGTGTGATGGTCTGGGGTTGTTTTCCTGCTTCAGGACCTGGAAGGCTTGCTGTGATAGATGGAACCATGAATTCTACTGTCTACCAAAAAATCCTGAAGGAGAATGTCCGGCCATCTGTTCGTCAACTCAAGCTGAAGCAATCTTGGGTGCTGCAACAGGACAATGACCCAAAAAACACCAGCAAATCCACCTCTGAATGGCTGAAGAAAAACAAAGTGAAGACTTTGGAGTGGCCTAGTCAAAGTCCTGACCTTAATCCAATTGAGCTGCTATGGCATGACCTTAAAAAGGCGGTTCATGCTAGAAAACCCTCAAATAAAGCTGAATTACAACAGCTGTAATGTGTGGGCCAAAATTCCTCCAGAGCGCTGTAAAAGACTCATTGCAAGCTATCGCAAACGCTTGATTGCAGTTATTGCTGCTAAGGGTGGCCAAACCAGTTATTTGGTTCAGGGGGCAATTACTTTTTCACACAGGGCCATGTAGGATTGGATTTTTTTTCTCCCTAAATATTAAAAACCATCATTTAAAAACTGCATTTTGTGTTTACTTGTGTTATATTTGACTAATGGTTAAATGTGTTTGATGATCAGAAACATCTAGTGTGGAATAGGTTATTCTTAACTAGTCTACTGCAGTAATTGCAGTGGAAAATGTGGTTAACATCCACTCACGCATGGGAAAAAAATACCATTGAATACTGTGAAACCGGGATAATTTAGAAAAAAACCTTGATATAGAACAGGTAGCTTATATGGAGATAAAAAAATAATCGCCCCTGACAGATACACTTAATCAGTAGTGTGTGTGACCCACGATTTGTGAGTTTGAGTGTGTGTGTGTGTGTGTGCGCATGTGTTTTTTTCAGTTTACTATAAAAACAGTTAGACATCAGTTATTTGTGAAGCAGGAATATTCTAGTTATTCTGATCCCTGATCAACATTTAAAGGAAACAGAGCAACTCCAGTGTTTTCCTCCATAACATCTTTTCAGCAAATAGAACTGTTCCTTGCTAAAGCAGATCGCCCTTTAATGAAATGCTTCCAATATGGAATAACAGAAATCACCGGGTGGCTTTCGGTCAATGATAAACCAGCGTCTCTTGATGATCGACCGTGACAGATACACTTAATCAGTAGTGTGCGACCCATGATTTGTGAATTTGAGTGTGTGTGTGCGTGTGTGTGGTTTTGTCAGTTTTACTATAAAAACAGTTAAAACACCAATTATTTGTGAAGCAGGGATATTCTGATCATTCTTATCCCTGATCACTGATAAACATTCAGAAAAAACAGCGCTATTCGTGTTTTCCTCCATTTCAGCAAACAGAACTAATGTCCTTGCTGAAACAGATCACCCTTTAATGAAATGTTGCCAATACGGAATAACAGAAATCACCGGGCAGCTTTCAGTTAATGATCAACAAGCATCTGTTGAGGTGAAAAAATGGGAGGTACTGCGGTTGCAATCAATGCTTCCTGGTAACTCAGCTTTTGAGAAGAATCTGTCATGGGAGGGACGAGAGAGAGAGTGAGGCGGGTGCACTGAGCAGGTGCGGAACGGAGCGAGGTGAGGAGGCGGGTATCTGTGCAAGTGTTTTAAATAATGAAAGGAAAAAAAGTGCTTTGAAATGGAGGACCCCCAACCAAGACTGCGTACGAAACAATACGTGGCAGACAGGCATATGGTAATTATATAAAATACATACAATAATGACAACAATATTGAAGCAATGATAAAGCGAAGGGGAGATGCTAAACTTGGGTGGCCGCGCTTGCCTACCCGTAAATTCCAACTGATCTATTCAAACCAATGTATATATCTGAACCGACCTATATATCCAAACGGATCTATCTCAACCAATATATATATCTGAACGGATGCATCTGAACCAATATATATATCTAAACCAATCTATTTAAACCAATAAATATATTCTAACCAATGTATATCAACCAATATATATATATCTCAACCAATGTACGAGGTGCGATCCAAAAGTTCTCGGAATGCATTTATTCTGCAGCCAGAAGGGTTTGGTTATATCAATCCCCGCTAGATAGCAGTTCAAGTTGTCCTTGAGAGCTGTTATCACGCGTTATAAAATCAGCGCAGTTGTTTTTCAAGTCACAATTCTCGTTTAAACTTCAGTTGTGTCTGTGAAGGGTTGTTCGTGAAAATTAGTGATTTGAAAGACCCAAAAAAGCTTGACAAGTTCACAGCAACACCAAGTCAATGCTCATTTGCTTATTTGATGTGAAGGGTGTCATTCACAAGGACTTTGTGCCTCAAGGACAGACGGCGAATGAAGCATTCTACAGGGATGTTCTAAGGCATTTGCAAAATCGAATTCGCCGAACACGTCCTCAGATGTGGGCTGACAAGTCATTTCTTTTGCATCATGACAATGCACCAGCTCACAGATCCCTGATTGTGTGCAAATTTTTGGGTTCTACAAAGTTCACTGCCATTCCCGACCCTCCGTACTCCCCTGATTTAGCGGCATCTTATTTTTTTTTTATTTCCTAAGATGAAGATGAGGCTCAAGGGACGCAGATTTGAGACGGTGGAGGAGATCCAGGCTGACTGACACACTGACAAAAAACGACTTCCAGAGGTACTTCGAAAGGTTGAAATCTAGCTGGGATTGCTGTATCAACTCAGCGGGTGACTATTTTGAAGGAACTGTTCACCATCAATTGTTATTTGGTGTGTATGCTTTTAAATGCATTCCAGGAAATGAAAATTTAATTTCTTAATTAACATGGATTATTGATTAATGTATTGTCATCAGAAGTGAGTAAGTGTGCAAAATTTAAAGTCATTTGGACAACAGGAAGTGGGTTAAATATCGATTACAAGATTTGTACCAGACAGCAAACAGGTGAAGTTAAAAGAAGCGTGGTAAAAATAATAAAAAAGGGCAAGCAGGACTGTGCTGGAAGATCAACACCATTTTGCACTTTTTAGTCATGTAATTTGACGTGAAGCAGCAACTAGATCAACAACTGTAATAGGCAAATCTGACATACTTCATGACAAATATTTGCATAATGTGACATTGGCTTAAACAGAGCACCACAAGACTATGTAATCTTTTCTTACTTGCAAGAACCAATCAAAACCATTATCTTCAATTAAGAAGCTGGATAGTAAAAGGGCAGCCTTAAAGATTTGGAGAATATACTGTATAAAACTATGCAGAAACAATTGAAAAAAGAGGTAACCTCCCAATAATCAGCAGCCAATAAAAAAAAAATGGTCAGGGAAACGGTCAACACTACATTGTGGGATCCTTTATTTATAAGCAGAGTTTAGCCTTCTTCTTTTTCCATTTCTATGTGGAGCTGATGTGTTTAACCAAAATTCTCCATATAGCTCAGTTCTGCACCTCATCCCCAGTCAAGTGGATTGGGACGAGTTTATCATTAATGGTTTTAGCTAAGATTTTATAGCTAGATGCCTTTCTTGACATTAACTCTCTTTATTTATCTAGGTTTGCGACAAGAACAATGGCTTGTGTTTTCTGAGTGCTGATGGAAACTTGCTTTTTTACATCATTCTTTTAGGTAACTCACTGTTATGAGAGGGACATCGAGCTGTTGCTGCCCTAGTTAAAATCCACATGCAACAGTGGCAGGCTTGCACTTTTTATAGACTCCCCTAAAGCTGGCTGTGAAACTGCTCATTTGAATGATGGAATCCTGGCTCATACTGTTAGTGACTCATTCCCAGGATGATGAAACCTGTTAGAGCCATTACACAGCTCTCACTTCTAGTTTACTGTCCTTATCCATCAATTACAACTGCTTGTAACAGCACACAAACTTTTTAAAATGATGGGGTAGTCTAAGTTTCCGCTGCAGTGGTGTAGCTAGCGATAATGACACAACAGCAGGGTCTTTAGTGCTTTGTCATCAGGTGGCACAGCAAGGACGTGGAGTGCTTTTCTTTAATGCTGTAAAGTATTAAAGTATCTATCTATCTATCTATCTATCTGAGCAAGCTCTGCATTGATGATGCCCCGATTTTGAGCAATGAATAAAGAATGATATCAAAACATCTTCCGAGAGCAACTTCTCCCAAACATCCAATAACAGTTTGGTGGCAAACAATGCCTTTTCCAGCATGATCGAGAACCGTGCCATACAGCAGAAGTGATAACTAAGAGGCTCAGGGACAAAAAAAATCAAACTTTTGGGTCCATGGCAAGGATACTCCCCAGGCCTTGATCCCATTGAGAATTTGTGGTCAATCCTCAAGAGGCAGGTGGACAAACAAAAACCCACATTCTGACAAATTCCAAGCATTGATTAGGCAAGAATGGACTGCCATCAATCAGGATTTGGCCCAGAAGTTGGCCAACACTGCAAATATTGACTCTAATGTAACTGTCAATAAAAGCCTTTGAAACTTACAAAATTCTTGTAATTATACATCAGTGTACCATAGAAACATCTGCCAAAAAGATCTAAAAACACTGAAGCTGCAAACTTTGTGAAAACCAACACTTATGTCATTCTCAAAACTTTTGCCATGACTGTACAAATGTACATGTAACACTCAGAATCATTATCTTAAATTCTAATACATTTGAATATTTACTTATTTTTATTTTGAATATTAAAACCTTGTTTTTTGGCTAATTTGGCAACCCCTTCTCGAATACAGAAAAAACAATCTTGATATATTTTTATCTAATGAAATATTAAAAGTAAGCTAAATAGGAAACTAAGAGAGCAGTAAGCAAATTCTTAATGATTTGGTTGACTAAGCTATAATTAGAGCACATAATGATAATACATTTCATAGTGCCTTTCCATTGCTCAGAGCACTAAATATTCATTCTTTTTCCAGTTTATCTAGATATATAGGAATTTTGAATTTAAAACCCACCTCTCTCCTTCATTCACTGTCATGAGTCCTGTCTTTGATTCAAAAGCATGACCTTGTCTAAAGGGGATCCAGGTTTGTGAACTACCACTTTTCAGCTATTTATTTAACATTATTTAAGCCAAAAATGTGTGCTTTACACAGTGTGAGCACATGACGGAATGACTTGACGTGAAGATTATGTAACATGAGTAACAAGAAATTTTTTCATGGACGTTTCTGATAGTGTTGACTGTTGTCCAGCATTGATTACATTTGGTTCCCATTCACTATAAAGTACGATGGGTAACATACATATATATATATATATATATATATATATATATATATACACACATAATGTTTGGATGGAATATTCCATGTAAGCTAATTTACACTACTTAGAAAAAAAGAATAGGTATAAATTTAATTCTAATCAGATTAAAGTTTACTACAGTGAGTGACCACTAAGTGATTTTAGATTATTGTTGCACTCTAATGTTAAATTACAGGGTAGTCAGATTTTCAAAGTCCCAAACTAAAACACTTGAGTAGCATGTACACCCATGCATAAAGCCCACCCTCATAATGTTTGATTGTCATCATCAGAGAGGGATCAGGCCATGAAGGAAAAAGAATAAAAACATTTTCACAAATGAACAAATTCCCACTGTGACTGGAGTATAAACAAATAAATGTTGGTGCTCTGTCTTTGTCTGCTACTTGTTCTTCCTTGTGAGGCCATTTACATATAAAATTTGTTGTTAATCAAGCAGGGTTCCTTTTGGACTTTTGCACATGCTGTTGTAAATATATTGTGACAATATTCATTTCAGTGAGCAATGTTTGCAGAACTGAAAAACTTTATTAGACAAATAGCCTGTTAAAACAGGGTCATTTTAGTATTCTTGAGTTATTTGTGGGAATTCAATGCCTGAAATCAGGAAAGCCCCAATCTCCAGGACATCTGTTTACGCTGGCAAGGGCATTGGGAAGAATAGTTCCTTGAAAACTTACTTTTTACTGTCAAACTTGCTTCATTTATTACTGTATAGTCTATAAAGTACGCACATTTTTTAAGACTGTGTGCATTAAAAGGGATATGCAATATATGTTTATTTCATGTTTGGTTCTTATTATTTTATTATTTTGCACAATACAAACATTTTTGATGTTGATTAAAAGGGTCCTTATAAGAAGAAAGATCACAGTAAAACTACTGAACAGTAGAACTACCCACTATTAACCTATGAACAACAGAAGCACAAACAGCAAATTGGATTCAATCGGAACATAGTTTATAGCATGATATATACTGTAACCATATTAGCCATACTGTCCTCCCCTACCTCAGCACTTGATTATCGCTTTCTAAGGACACATTTCACTCTTAACTCAAAATCTGTACTGCAAATTCTTTTTTTAAATTTAAATTAGTTTAATACCTGCATACACACAAAATCATTATATAATTATTATCAAAGCAATAAGGACTTTGAAGGATAAATTAAAAAGGTTAAACCTATTTTGTGGTCATCAGATCGCGTTTGCAAGGCTGAATATGCCATTTCCATGGCGTGAGAACTTAGAAAGCTTAATGGCTAAAAACTGTATGATCACCAAAGAATTGTGTTCTTGACCTAAACACATCAATTATTTAAAACAGAAGTACCAAGAAGCAAGTCATATTACAACTTGGACAAACACACAGCCAGCTTAAAACTTGAACTCTAACAGACAAACAATATTTGTTTTTAACTGGTGTGTGTCTTAGTCTTAGTGTGCACTCCTGAAGACAGGTATCCATTTTAGTGGTTGGGTGCAATGCAGAAGCCACTACCTCTAAGATTAAAACTCAGGTTCCCAATTGTGCTTTAATAAAAAAAGGAATAATTCAGAAAAATTAGTGGCTCTAACACACTGTTTTGGAAATCTCAGTAACCACTGCCCAAGGCTACACTACGTTAAAGGAGATATCAAATCAAAGAGAATTACTCACATAAGTTTACACCTGCACTGATACTTAAATATTTGTGCAAAAATATGCACTTGACTGATCATTTGGACATTGAATGCATTCCCTTAATCCACACTGCTTTCTTTGAGTACCTTTAGGATTCCAAACCACCATCAAATCTTTAATAAGGTACCATTTAAATTTTAAAACACGTATTACATATGACATTTAAAAAATATGTAAAACGTAAAGATGTCGTTTAAACTGGACATGATCACAAAACATTTTAAAAACCCAAGGACTGCTAAAGCACATCTGTCAACACTCAAAGCAGTTGTCATCGATCCATTAAACTTACAAAAGTACCTAAACGTAAAATGTCATGCGTACTTTGGCAAACGACAATATATTAAGTAAAATGTTTAACATTAATGAAATATGAATAACTACAAAAAAAAAAAAAGGTTTGGCACAATACAGGTTGCCATGCTAGCCTCTTGTGGGGCGCCGAAGATCAAGCTCACTAAACTAGCCAGGCAAGCTTTTCGCACTTCGGCTTGAATTCCACAAGCGAACACTTTATAGAATACTCACCAGCTCATGATGCCAACTAATTAAGTGTTTATGTGACAGCCGGAGTTTCCAAATCGATATTCTTCTCACCTCCTATACCCTCACCGTCGCCCGACCCTGACTCGCCGTATAGTGTATACAGGAAGTGAAGGACGGAATCTCCTTCGAGGTCAAAGTTCAGGGAAGGCGGCATGACTTAATGACGGCGCTGATTGGCAGAGGCTCTATTTTGGACTGCTGGGTTTATGAGGCTCTTTTCAAATATCGCTTTGGTCTTTACTGTTGAACTGTTGTTGTATCTACCACCTATATATCTGTACCACATTAAATATTTAGTACCTACTCACGTAAACGTGTACTGTGAAAAAGTGAAAGGGGCGTGCGGTTTGGACAGTGAAAGACGTTTTTATAAATATGATTACATTTACTTAGGTTTATGTAAGTATTAAAGGAACGGAAAAACACAAAATTGCCAAATTATCTTATAGTTATAGTACTCGAAGCGACAGAGAGAAAGAGACCGCAAACAGTTGCTTAGCAACAGACGCATCGCGTGTAGCGCTGCGCACCTGATTAACTTGATCTTTTAACGATCGGAATTAGGGGGAGGGGAAAGAGTAAGTGTAAAAATGAAAGAAATAAGCCTCAACTCTGTCCATTTTCATTAGATCGTCTGTTATGGCATAGGCTTTGTCATTTAAGACGTTATTTTTTTTTCTGAACAGATGATCATTAGTAGTACCAGAAACTGAAACAGCAACGAGCAGTTGCAAAGCAGTATGAGCAGGATTGCCAAAGCACAATTGTGTTAGTAGAAAAAAAAACTTGCATTCAGTTTGTATCTGTTAATTAATTACAGGGCAACTAATCAGTCACCCATTTTTAAATCCATTTTAATTCTTGGCAGAGGAATACAGTATTTTCTAAATCCACTTTTTCCCAATCAGGACTGTAGGAAACCAGCAATGTGATCCATGTAAATTTTATCAGACAAAATCCCATCCATCGTCTATATCCACTTTATCCTGAGCAAGGTATGTGAACATAAATAGAATGTGGAAACTCCACTCAAAACTCACATTAACTAGAAATAAAAAACAGGGGTTACTTACTGTGAGCAAACACAAAAGGTACTATAAACTTTGCTTATAACCATAAATTGGAATAACGTAACCGCATTTTGGAATCAATTAAAACATCATCATAAACGTATTGTTTATTACCAGTATGACTGAAAGAAATGAAAAAAACAACACAACGTTCTGCACCTTCATGATCCCACAATAATCTTTATTATTATTCAATATAGTAACTTCTCTATAAAAATCTGCTTCGTAGAGTATAATTGATAACATAACATTCTGACATGGTGCTGTGTGTGCATTATGGGCCAGTAGAGCACGGCCCCAGATGACGGTAGGCAAAATCAATAATACGATTCCCTCAGTAATCCATTCATCCATTATCCAACCCGCTATATCCTAACTACAGAGTAGCAGGGGTCAGCAGGAGCCAATCCCAGCCAACACAGGGCGCAATTCAGGAAACAAACCCCGGGCAGGGCATCAGCCCACCACAGGGTACACACACACTAGGGACAATTTAGGATCGCCAATGCACCTAACCTTAATGTCTTTGGACTGTGGGAGGAAACCGGAGTACCCGGAGGAAACCCATGCAGATACGGGGACAACATGCAAACTCCATTCAGGGAGGACCCGGAAAGTGAACCCGGGTCTCCTAACTGTGAGGCAGCAGCGCTCCACTGCGCCACTGTGCCACCCTCCCTCAGTAATATAAACTATTAATAACATATTTAGAACAACACTCAACTTTGCCTTTGTAAGTATTTTACTTTCTAATTTTCCATCATATTTAATCGCTTGCCTTTACCTATGGGAACTAGCTGGGCACAGCTTGAGTGAAAAATATAGGGCCATTCTTCAGTTGGCCCACCACCTGTAAGAGAAGTCAGAAGGGTCTGACATATTGTGGATTGGACGGCAGTTGAAGGCAAGTGCTTTGGTGGACTGATCCCCAGATACAGAAACTGAGCTGGAGGAGGTGGTGGGGAAAAGGAATAACTGGCAGAGTCGTGGTGCAGAAAGAATGGAGATGTATAAACTCATATGTTAAAATTTCTTCTCCAACAGAACATGGGGTTATAGATAACAGCTCATTTGCATAAAACTATAGCACAAATATTAGGAAGTACAAATAATTCTAACATTTTGCTACATGCGAAATGTTATCAATTAGTGTGATGAAAGCAGAACCTTGGAAATTGTGAATTTACAACACTGCAATATTTTATAAAACCTGCTGGTGTATTATGGCCTGTTTTTGACAAAACCATCCTTATCTCATTGATTAATTAAATGCCCAGTTTGAGTCAGAAAAAGATGAAGATACTTTTTCAGTTGGCACTTCCAACCCCAGTCCAATTACTGTATTACATTGAGCAGTTGTGTTCTGGTGTTTATAGATCTTGACAAATAACTCTGAAGTTATAGATTTCTCTCTTCTATCATGGCACTGCCACTGGGAATGATCAATTCAATTTATTCTAGGAATGTAGTTAGCTACAAAAATTAAAACACACCTAAATAAAGCTATTTTATTTACCTATGCATCTGACAATTTTACCCCCGTTTTTTCTACTTTAGGTTTGATGGTATTTGAAGCCGGTCCCAATAGCATTTTGGACAAGGCTAAAGTGCATCTGAATTCCATGCTAGTTTGTCATAGTGAACATTCATCCTAAATCAGTTTTTGAGTTACTGGTCAGCCTAAATAACATACATTAAATGTGGGAGGAAATCAAAGATCTTGAAGACAGACTATAGCAGCACAAGAAAAGTAAACTCTGTTACTCCAAATATACCGTGTATACAACAACATTCAAACCCAGATCAGCTGTGAGACAACAGCACTAACCACTGTGCTAGCCAACTGCCTATTAAGAAATTATTGATTCATTCATTTTCTGAATCCACTTAATTCAAGCTCAAGGCAGCTTTGGATGCAAGTTAGGATCAAGCCCTGTGCAGATAATTTCACTCACATTTCCCACATTTATTCATACCAGGCAAATTTGGAGGAGCCTTTCAACCTGATATGCATATTAGTGGGACTAACTGTAGGTGGAAAACCTAAGTATCCAGATTAAAATATAAGAGAGCATATAAATTCCACATAAACAGTGATCTGGGCCACAATTAAAAACAAGCCTCCTACAGTTGGGAGATAACAGCAGCAACCAATAAGCTACTATACGTCTCGTATATAAGAAAGAACCAAGTAAACCACAATATTATGAGGGGCAAGGAATGTAAGGCAGGGACTGTGTGACATAGTTCAAACACACATCCATATATTCTCACATTGGGCTAATTTAGAATTATTATCCAATATAACAAGTTGACTTTGTAGTACAGGACTAAACACATAAAAAATTAAGGGAGAAGATTCAAACTTAACCTAAAATCAATCATGGATCAAGATATCAATGACCCCTCTCACCTTTCAAGTTGCTCATATTCATCCATGGATTAATTGACTTTCCGTAGTTTTTCTAGATCAGTATCATAGGGAACCACAAGCTGTCACAGGAATTGCAGAACCACCACAAAGCGCAATCCCCCCTTTTCAGTTACCTTACTAATACCTATGGAATGCAGAAGTCTCAAGATTAAATCTAATCAAGCAGAAGAAGAACATGCAGAACCCACAGATAAGGTACCTTGAGCTGAGAGCGGAATTAAATTTTAAGTAACATGAAGTAGCATTCCCAGTAGCTTTGCCAATGAAACATGCTAAATTAAAGGAACAATTACAATGCATCCATTTTAGACCCTCTTATTCCCAGGTAGTTTGGTCACTTTATATGCTTGAATAAATGGACGAGTATACTAGATTTGTACAAAACACACTGCCAGACATGTACACTCAGTCATCCCCCAGCCATCTTAGACCTGCCAACCAACATGACAGTAAAACATTGAACTGCTGGATAAAATCAGAGTCCCTCCACAGTGAAAATCTGTTGGGTTCAAAGTGATAATAAATTGAAAATATTATCTTCATCTCCATCACCCTGAGTAAGGTGTAAGTTTTTTTTTTTTAAGTAATCCTGATGGAAGATAAATGAATAGTACAGTATTTCACTTCAGCTTTAAAAAATAAGTTGTCTATATTGCAAATTAAAGCTGTACTATTTTAAGTAGGTAAGTAGAGTAAAATGACATTACCAGGCATTGCATTCTAAATTTATTAAACACTGGGGCATGTTTAGTTGATTTAGTATTTTAGGGATTTACAATTAATTTTCTCTTATACTAGATTATTTATGCTTTGTTAAAATCATGGAGATAAATATTTACTTGTGTAAACTAGAATTTTGTGCTACTACAAGGGAGAAAGCGAGACCTTTTCTTGTAATTGAGAGCAGAAATCAGGCAATGTTGCACGGAGTTTAAAACGCTTTCCTTTTCCGTGAGAGAACCACCTGAGGCAACGCTTTCATCAGGGGAGTGAGCCATTGTGTGCATAGCATTCTAGTGTTCCTAGAGGCACTGATTAGTTCTTGGAGTTGCTTCGCACAGCATGTCACATGTCAGATTTGTGGCAAATTTTGCATCTTTTGAATTTCTTAAATTTAACATTAATGCACTTGATACAGTAAAACTGTAAAAAATATGATGTTGACTAACTGGTAAATAAATACAGGTTTTTTTATGTCGCTAGCTACTTTACAGATCACAAATCTTGTTATCTATATATATGCAGAAGAAATACAGCTCCTCCTCTAAAAATCAAAACAAAACCATAGTATCTTTTAATAGTGTAATTGTAAGGGTAGCCACTTCTTTGGATGTCTTTCCATATACAGTACATTAGTCAGTCATTATTGTAATACAGTCATTCACTATTATTAAATCTTAAAAATCACTGATCCTTCCAGTTTTACTTAAGTAAGCATTTTGCAAAGGGTGCTTTACCATGGCTATGATAGCTCAACGATCCAGATGCTGCTTTTGCCTTGTAGGTCAGACAAGAGGGATTTAATTTGAGAAAACTTTTGAATTTACCAGTTGATGATCTTCTTAGAACATTAGGTGAGCAAAAAAACAAAAAGCTATGTTCAGCTGAATGCCCACCTTATTCTTATGTCCCTTTGTTTTTTTGTTACTACTCAAAGATTAGGAGTACAGTTTTTTAGTATCGACATGAGTTCTGGGTCAGTAATCATTGCCTACTCTTTAAGTGACCCACTTTATTTTCCTTCCCTGCCAACAGTATTTCTTCTTGTTTTTTGGCATGGCATTCAGTTCTTGTTTATAATCATACCAGGGTTGGTGTATTGTAAGAGCCAAACAGGATGGTTGGGCATCCCAACCAGGAGAGGGGGAGGTTCCTTGCCCGGAGAGGAAGGCCCTGGCAGATGGAAAGGTGTCCTGGCCAAGACAGAGAAAGGTTCCTTGCCCATATGGGAAATCCAAGGTGGGCGAACAATACCTTTCCTGGCCGGGATAAAAGGGAAGGACAGGGAAGGCCTGTTTCTAGTGGCTGTTTATTTCCCCAGAATGCTAGATGGCAGCAGCCCTGGATATCGATACCTGTTTAGACACTAGCAGGGAATGCTGGGAATTGTAGACCGGTAGCACAGCCCTACTAGGGTGCTTGTGTGATGCAAGAGGGCACCGCAGGGAGTTGCACTCCCTAATATCTGGAACTTCTGTATGACCTGGAAGTACTTCCAATGGGCAAAGCCCTGACCAAAAGTACTCCCAGGTCATCAATAAAAGGGACCATACTACCCTGTCCAGGCAAGTCGGAGCTGGGAGGAAGGAAGGAATACAACACTCAACTGGAGGATTAGCAGTGTGGAGAGAAAGAGAGAGAGAGACACTTTATGCATTTTTTGTAAAAAGGAATTTTGTGCCATAAACACCCCTTTTTTTAACCCAGGACCGTTTGTGTGTTCATGTTTGGGGTTTGGGGCTCCCTGTCACTCCCTAGCTTAAACCTTAAGGCACAAAAAGCCTTCAATTCATAAGGCACCAAGGAAGTACATTTGCAGATTCCAACAGACATACGTAAGGCCACCCTGTCCAAAACCCAAAGGAGACACAATGTTCTGCTCCATGGTAAAGTCATCTTTGTAGGACTGAGATTCCTAAAACAGCAGAATAAATAACTATAATAATAACAGATGTGAAATTAGCCTATCTGCTTATCCATGATTGTTATGATCTCTGTTCATTATTAATTTTTTGTATGCTTTTCTTAACTCATTTTGTAATCATTTAGACAGTTACAAGAAAAGGTATGTGAACCCTTTGGAATTACTTGGATTTCTGTTTTGATTATTAATTAAACATGATCTGATCTTCATCTAAGCCACAATTATAGACAATCACAATCTGATTAAACTAACAAATCACAAACTGTTTCATTTTTCATGTCTTTATTAAGCACATTGAGTAATCATTCACAATGCATGCTTAAGGAAAGTAAACAAACCTCAGTGTGACTTCTCCAAAAGCCTAGCGGAGAGAGATTGGAACTGTGGGTTGCTTAGGTGCCTTACATTTAAATAAAGGTACACAAATTCTGGTTACTGACAAATATGTTCTCCTTAAGAAAGACTGATTTTTATGAACCATGCCTCATAACAAACAACTGGCACAGGACCTTAGAAGATGCATTATAGAGATACGTGCAGCTGGAAAAGGCTACAAAAGCATTCCTAAAAACCTGGGTGTTCATCACAGTAAGTCGAATTGTTTACAAATGGAGAAAATTCATGACTGTAGCTATCTCTCCCTAATAGTGGGTGTCCTGTAAAGATCACTCCAAGAGCACAAAGGGCAGCCTTGAAAGAGGTGCAAAAGAACACAAGGGTAGCAACAAAAATGTTCAAAGAAGTCTACAAACTGTGACAGTCTTTGTCCATGTAACAACTATTACAAAAATACTGAGCAAGAATGGTGTTCACGGATGGAAAAAAAATGTTTGTCAAGACCACCTGAATGTTTCTGAAGAAATGTTTTGTGGACAGGTGCACAGTGCTATGGTGGAATGAAGAAGATCACTGCGCACCAACATCAAAATCTTATCCCAGCAGTGAAGCATGGTGAAAGCGGTATCATAGTTTGGGCCTGCTTTGTTGCCTTTGGGTCAGCACAGCAATTATTAGTGGAAAAAATCATTCAAAGATATATGAAGACATTTTACTGGTGAATATAGTAAATATGGTTAATGTGCAGCAGTCTGTGACTTCAACAAACTTAAGAGAGGTTGGGTGATGCAGCAAGACAATGACCCAAAGCACAAAAGTAAATCAACTAAAGAATGGCTGAAAATGAAGAATGGCTAAGTCAGAGTCCTGACTTTAACCCGATTGAAATGCTGTAGCATGATCTGAAGAGGGTTGTGAAAACAACACTACCCAGAAATATTAATAACATAAAACAGATATATATGGAAGAATGGCCCAATTTTCATCTTCAGTATTTTGCAAGTCTTATAAGAAACTACAGGAAATGTTTGTTGTAGGTTATTGCTGCTAAAGGGAGATCTACTAGTTATTTTAATTAGGGGTTTACTTACTTTTTCCAGCCTGCACTGTGAATAATGACTTAACATGCTCAATAAAGACTTCTGTTTGTTTGTTCTTAGTTTAGTCAGATTGTGTTTCTCTACAATTGTGACTTAGATGAAGATCAGACATAATTTTATTAGCAATCAAAGCAGAAATCAAGGTATTTCTAAAGAGTTCTCTTACTTTTTCATACAACTGTATCTTAATTTAGTTTTTTTTTTGTGGGGGGGGGGGTCACAGAATCCATTTCTGACATAATTTTTTTTTTTTGCTGGGATTTTTTCTGATAGTTTTGCATCTTTTCCTGGTGCCATGTTTCATGATCACGGCCATTTTGAGCAGCAATTGCCCCAGCATTGCTATGCAACATCACCCAGTGTGGCCCTGATGTCATTGTTGTGACAGTATAAAAGTCAGCGTCATGCACTACCTGGTCGTAAACAAAGAAACTTTGTTAATGTTTAGAATTTCTAGACAGAGACTTTGATTTTTGGTTTATGTTTTGGATTAATGAAAGAGAGGACAGATCTTTTGTTCATGACTTTTTTTTGGTTAGTTTTCTTGTTGTTTCTTCTCCAGGATTCCTCCATCCCTAACTCTGCTGGGAAGAAGTGGCTATCTGCTCACACCAGGTACCTTGAATTTATTTTATTACTTCAGTCACTCAAAATGTACTAACAAAGTATAGAAATTTAAAGTAAAGCTATGTTTATTAAAATAGCATCATAGCAGTCAAATAAAAATAGCAGTAAATAATATAAATGTAATAAATGATAATGAGAAATAGCAAAATCTGGATGTAAAGCACTAAATACACCCTTCCAATGGGAAAATCTTAAAAAATACTTTTTATCAGTACATGGATGCCAAAGAATATCACAAAAGGTAGCACCTGTGTGAGATATTGAGAGAAGAAGAGAGAAAAAGAAAGCTTGTCTTATAATGACTCAAAAGTCAGAATGATGTGTGATAAATGGTCCTCTCCTTCACCTTTGGACAGTGTATTTTTTATACTAAGAGCACCGTGTGGACTTTCTGGATCCTGTGATGCTACACACAGATAATTGGCTAACTACTTTTATGACAGACAGCTTGTCTTGTAACCTTTAATCATAAAATATTGTGCAAACACTTCAGTTTGTCAGGATTGTTTACCTATGCTGTGACAAATTCCCTTCCAATAGATACAGTGCATTCAGAAAGTATTCAGACTCTTTAACATTTTTCATATTTTGTTCTGTTGCAGCCCGATGACAAAAATATTTAAACTGAATGTTTATCTCATCAAGCAATAATCACTACCTGAGAATGACAAAGAAAAAAATCAGGATATTAGAGATTTTTGCAAATGTATTAAAAATAAAAAACAGAAATAAACATACAATGAAATGTGACATCTGTGAGTAATGTTTGAATATAGATCATGATAACTCATCAGAGAAAAACATAAAGCAAAAATACAATCCACTGTTACATTCTAAGCAAACTGTCTGCAATCATAAAATGATGATTTTGGTTTTCCAGGACAAGAAAGGTGAGTGCTTGTATGGTAGTAGCTATGTTAAGAATGTTGGAAAGCCAGACCATCAGACAGGCTGGTCAAGACTTGTATCGTAAAGGAGAGTGACAGAGCATATGAGGTTACAGCCTTTTGCATTCTGGTAGTAAATGGTAGTTCAGTTTCTTCTCACATAAAGAACATGCACATGTTAGATTTACTGACAAGTCTAAACTGACCTAGTATGCTTAAATTTATGTATGTGCCCTGCAAGGAGCTAGTGTGCCATCTGAGGTTGGTTTCTGCTTTGCATCCACTGCCCTCATGATGCTCTTTGGTTACCTACAATGCCATAATAAAATAAACAGTTTTGTAAAGTGAAAAGACGAATTCTTTATAATACTTGAGACTCTCCTTAGCTTTATTAGAAATTTAAAGAGACAATTGGGATAATTATATATTACAAAGGATACAGTAAAAACAAAGAAATGAACAATTAGTGGTTTAAAGCAATAAATATAATGCAATAGATATATTCAACATACAAATACAATGAAAAAATAAGTAGAATCAATATGGTTGAGTACATTAAAACAATTTCAACATAAGATCATTGCAGTAAACAGCTAGGATATGCTATGGTTCCTTACAATCCTAAATAATGCCAAGATGCCTTTGGCTTAAAATTTAAAAAATATAGGCAAAATATGATTGTATAAAGACGGAGGCCATTAAGAAGGCTTTGGCAGCAGAATTCTTACGAAGAGACATCTGAATGCAAGTATTCATTTGAAGTCAGCGCTCTGCTGCTCTGGAAGAGTGTTGTTGTTGCATGGCTGTTGATGAAGTTAGTACTACATTCACATTCATCTTTTTTTATTTGTTTTAGTTTATCAACAATTAACTTTTAGATTTTTTTACATTTTATTAGTTTTGCTTTCACTCACAATGTCCGCACAGGCATTTTTTACAAGCCTGAAAATACTATGACTGTCTGTGAGAGAGCTTAGTTCTCTCCTGATAATGTTACAGCTCAATGCCTCCAGTATAATCAAAAATAATCAAATAACAAGTTTGCTCTGATGTCATTTGCTACTTTAACTTGAAAAAATATTTGTGTGAAATAATGTTTGTATTTGTGTGGTTCCGTTTGTAAGCAATGAGATCATTGCACATATATACAGTATGTGTTTTTAATATTTGCTAATGCTGACTATATCTCATCTACCTATTTCCAAACACTGTAAATGTTTTTTTTTATTTTTTGATATCCTGTTGAACTAGTGTGGTGCTGAGGTATCACCCATTGCATGGCTGCACTCAGGTCCTAATCTGGATCCTGAAATGGTCTGTTGTGTGGTGGGTTCAGCAATGCACTGTATCAGTGCACGGTCCTCTCTCTCTCTCTCTCTCTCTCTCTCTCTGTTGAATTCACTACTTGAACTATGTTAATAACAGACATGTTATGTCATTTTCTAACCTGCTTAATCCAGACCATTGTTTCTGTGGTGCTGGAGCCTATCCCAGCTAGCACAGAGTGCAAGGCAGGAACAAACTCCAGACAGAGCGCCAGTCCATGGCAGGGTGAACACATACCCACACATCCACACTCCAAACACACACTAAACACAATTTAGTATCACTAATTCACTTAATGTTCTTGTCTTTGGACAGTGTGAGGAAACCAGAGCACCCTGTGGAACCCGGGAGAACATACAAACTGCATGTAGGGAGTTACTATGGGGCAGCAGCACTACCACTGAGCCACCATACCACTCTTTAATAACAGTAATAATAGAGATAGAGATGAAAGTTTTTCCATGTATATAGTGCACTTCTAGCATAATATAGTATCACTTTATTAAGTGTCCCTAATTACATAGTACTTACCATGTAATTACCTGCATAATTACAGAGTAAATATGTGTTCTTACCTTGTATTTACTATGTAACATAATGTAATGCTGTGGTTAAGCACTCTGTAGTAATTGTTATTCTACGATTTTTATACATAGGTACTTATAAAAATTGTAGAATAACAATTACAATTGAGTACTTAATTATAGTGTTACACTATATTACACAGTAAGTATAAGATAATAACGCCTAGTTACTCCTTAATTATACCAGAGCATAATTAGGGACACCTAATCTAAAGTGATAATTATAATATTTATATCAAATACTGAACATCTGCTATAGCAACATCTCGGATCATTCACTTAATAAGCAACATGAAAAACTGGGGTATCATCCTGTGAGCCTAACCTGGGTGGATACAATTTATCAAATCGTAGGAATAACTGTGGTGAGTTGGCACCCTGCCCAGGGTTTGTTTCCTGCCTTGCACCCTGTGTTGGCTAGGATTGGCTCCAGCAGACCATTAAATTCATATGTGTACCAACAGCTGAGTTGATTGCATGGGATTAATTGCATGGTATGTGTATGATACCACCAGCAAGCAAACAATATCTTTGCAAAATAAGGCAGTTAATTATTTTTTATGAGTTGCTTAAATAAATATTCATAGCTAGCTACTGCGCTTTGAGCCACACACTTACAAATTCAGTGATCTTTTTCATTGTATGAGTATACACTTACTTTATAGCTAAATATTACTATTTATTATTATTATTATTATTATTATTATTATTATTATTATTATTATTATTACATGATGGCTTGTTGTAAGTGCCTTTTCCATAAAGTTTGGTGAAAGCTGCAACTTGGTGACAGAAATAAGTCAATGGCAAATGATAAGGGTTCAGTATTTGCTCTCAGTACTAGAAGGGAAAATTGACTGGCTGCTCAAACTGACCAATGAAATCCCCAGAATATGGCAGATGATGGTGAGATTCCCATGGCTGTAGCGAGGGTTGCTTGTATGTGCATATGAATCAATGGTCCTGTCTAAGCTAATATTTCAAAAATACGATTTTAAATATATCCATACACTGTATATTTAAATATACACAATTAAAATCAGAAAAACTAGTTTTATGTTTTGTTCTAGTTTTCAGACATTTTTTAAGTTAAGTTTTAGTTAAAAAAAGGTCATTCTTTTTTTTGTTAACAACATTTTTATTTTAGTTTTTGTTAAGGAGAAAAACACTGTTCATACAGATAACCTGTTACCAGAGGGGCAACTGATACATGAGTTTGAGTTTGTTTTGGGCCCGGCCAGTGCTCAAATGGGAGACCATCTAGGAAAAGTGCTTCCATTGCTGCTAAAGAGATGATGGCAAGGCAAGCAGGGGGCACTTACTCTGTGGTCTGGATATGGATCCCAATGCCCCAGTGCAGTGATGGAGACACTGTGCTGTAAAAATGGCACCGTCCTTTGGATGAGATGTAAAACCGAGGTCCTGACTCTCTGTGGTCATAAAAGAAACTGAGCAACCTTCATAAATAGCAGGGTGTATTCCAATATCAAAGATAAATATCCCACCACGGGCTAGTCATTCTGTCCCACTAAACATCCCCTATCTCTAATTTGTTATCTCTCTCACCCCTTTACCATCTAACAACTAATGAGTGGTGAATGTACGGGCACAAAAATGACTGCTGTCATTTCATCCATGTGGATGCCACACATTAGTGGTGGTTGAAGTGGCTCCCCCCTCACTGGAGTGATTTGAGTACTAAGAAAAACGCTATAGGAATGTAAAGAATTATTATTATTATTATTATTATTATTATTATTATTATTACATTGGAGTCATTTGTGCGTTTGTTTGATCAATAAGGATTCTGCCAGCGGTGATCATTACAATTTGTACTGGCAGTGAAGAATAGACACAAAGAAATCAGCAAGACCAGGAGTGGAATGGAAAATGTAGTCTAAAGAAGCCAATAGAGCCAATATCAACACTCAAAAATAGAGAAAGCCCAATATATGACTTAAAAGTTAAAAAAAAAATGCCACACAATCACAGTGTATTGCCATCATATCTATAACTCCAAGCCCTTCACTTCTTTTGCATTCTTGACACTTAGATAATGTTTCACAAAATCATAGTTCTCCCTGACAAAGTGAGCTTTTTTTGTAGTCCTGCATAATTCTATATTTCATAGTAAATGCACCATCGTCTGTTTCGCTGTTGGGGGTGAATGGTGCAATGGTCTTGTTAGCCTTTTTTTCCATTGCTCTGTTTCTAAATTAAGAATAATTATTAGCTGGATGCCTTTAAGGTGGTTGCTCATGCCTGACTGGATTCTGACATTGTCATTTTTGAAAAATCCAGCAGGAATGCGATCTCTTAAACCCTCATGCTACCCCTTCTGGACTTTCTTCTCCTGCCACATTCAAAGCCACTAAAAACTTCAGTCCTGTCCATTTTTCACACACTCACAATCTGTTGGTTATTCCTTTCTAGCATTAAGCAGCACTGGCCACACGTATGATTCTGTGTCCAAATGAGCAGTCTTTTACTTGGAAAGGGAAAGATATCTAATTAATTAAGTCAGAACATTAGCAGTTTATATATGGTGTTATACAATAATTTAAGATAACTTTTGGACAAACTGGAATACATAGATTTATTTTTTATGTTAAGCCAAACTAACATTTAAGTGACAGAAGTTCATTTAAGTTTTATTTAATCCAGTTAACCTCAATCAGGTAATCAGATAATAGAGCATTCTTCATCCATCCATCCATCCATCCATTTTCCAACCCGCTGAATCCAAATACAGGGTCACGGGGGTGTGCCGGAGCCAATCCCAGCTAACACAGGGCACAAGGCAGGAACCAATCCTGGGCAGGGTGCCAACCCACCACAGTAGAGCATTCTTATATTCCCATATTGTACTGTAATTAGAAAAAAATGGATCAGAAAATTAATTGATGATATTTATTTTTTGACTACAGCACAATTTTTTGAAGAAGGTAAATTTTGCAAGGTCTCACATTATTGCATTGTAATAATACTGCTTCAAGGTAATTAAATAATGTATTAACATTTCAGCATCCCTTTCTTAATACATCAATCAGACATTATTTTTAAAAGATGGGCAGCGTCATGAGGTTCTTTCTAAAGCAATTAACATAACAAATGAATCAGACAAAGCATTAGACTGGAATGTGTGCATAATCCTTAGGAGAAGGCGTGAACATTACAACAGTCAAATGCATATTATCACAATAGAAGGAACACAACCCAAAAGAAGAAAGAAGAATTATGGTGGGTACCTATGGAGTTAGAATGTCAAATCAAATGGTAAAGTGATAAAAACTGAATCTTGAGTTGAAATTGGAATATTTAGATAATACGACCTTTACAAAAAGTGTCAGGAAAATTAGATAAAGAAGAATAAAATTTTGTTACAAACGACATAAAAAAGCCTAGAAACAATAATAAAAAGATAATCTTTAAAACTCTTTGTTGCTGCACACCTTGTAAATGAGGCAAGGAGAAATGAAAGAAAATTTTGCTTAGCCAGTTTTGTGTGGAGCATGTTTCTACAATGTGGTTGTGGTCATTTAGTGGAGTATTGCTTTGGTCTCCATAAGAGAAAATGAATGCATAAATACATACATCTGACTTGAAGAATTACAGATAGATCATACAAGACAAACTTTTAATTTCCACAGTGATATTGGAATCATAGCTCCAGTCATTCTCAAAAATTACTTGAAGGCTAATTGTAGCGGGTAACTGGCCTGAAGAAGGTCCAGAGAAAAAAAGTGAACCATCTGCTTCGCTATTAGCTAGAGACAATGTTAACTGTTATAATTGTGTTCAAAATGAAAACGCCAAAGCCACCAAAGAAAGGAATACAATTTGTGCCAAAATTACATACGGAATAGGCAGAAAGGTAATCAAGAAGTAAATAATCAGATGAAAAAACACAGCAATATACTGTATAAATGAGTCATTATATTGTGAAAAGCATGAAACTAATAAGTATAATGTAGTTTACAGGAAAAAGAAATTAATAGCAAACCATTTTCAGTAGGAACTGGTTCAGCCTCTTGGTTTTATCTTGAGTGAAAACTGACAAAGACATCAAGAAAAGAGGCATTTGGAAATGAATAAAGCTGGCATTAAATGTGTCATTCAAAAATATGCTGCTAAGAATAATTTAATTGGTAAAATAAGAATTTTCACATAATTATTCATTTTTTCACAATTTATAATATATATATATATACTGTATATATATATATATATATATATATATATATATATATATATATATATATATATATATATATATATATATATATATATATATATATATGCAGCCCTGTGGGGATCTTTGGAAACCACCGGAATGAGCTGCCAGGGGAGGACTGCCCTTATTCATGTATGACCCAGAAGTGCTTCAGGGGCCTGAGACAGGATTTAGATCGAGTTAGAATTAGGAAACAGCTGGAGGACACTCTGGACGGAAGGAGGAAGAATCTACTGCATTTTGTACTTTGATTACTATTCTTTTGCATGGTGATTGTTAAAAGGTGTCTTGGATAAATAAATATCTTTTATTTGAATCCATAATCATGCTGTGAAATACTATGTGTTAGGTTCAGGGATGATCCAGGTGGTTACTATAACTACTCTCTATATAAAATCCTAAGCCTAAAAAGTGCAACGATTTTGTGCACCGATTTTATGTGACTTTTTATGTCATGTTTTTTGTCATGCTTTAAATCGGGCTTATTTTAAAACCAACATAAATAGGTTTATTTTAAAACCTACATATATATGTTGTGGTATCATTCTTTTCAGAATTTATCAAACATTAATGTGATGTTGTTAGATTTTCAGATTCTTATTTTTATTGTTCTTATTCTTATTTTTTATAAACTATGCTGGCCTTTTTAGATGTTCTTTAGCAAAGTCCAATCTGGCCTTTCTATTCTTGAGGCTTATGAGTGGCTTGCACCTTGCAGTGCACCCTCTGTATTTACTTTCATGCAGTCTTCTCTTTATGGTAGACTTGGATATCGATACGCATACCCCCTGGAGAGTGTTGTTCACTTGGTTGGCTGTTGTGAAGGGGTTTCTCTTCACCATGGAAATGATTCTGTGATCATCCACCACTGTTGTCTTCCCATGGATGTCAAGCAATTTCTCGGATGGGTTTTTTCTGTTTTCGCAGCTTAAGGATGGCTTCTTTCACCTGCATGGAGAGTTCCTTTGAGCGCATGTTGTCTGTTCACAGCAAAATCTTCCACATGCAAGCACGACACCTCAAATCAACTCCAGGCCTTTTATCTGCTTAATTGATAATGACAGACTTGCCCATACCTGCCCATGAAATAGCCTTTGAGTCAATTGTCCAATTACTTTTAAGCTCCTGAAATGAAGGGATTGTGTTAAAAAATGCTTTAGTTGACTCACATTTTTATGAAATCTTTTTGTTCAACCCACTGAATTAAAGCTGAAAGTCTGCACTTCAACTGCATCTGAGTTGATTCATTTAAAATTCATTATAGTAATGTACAGAACCAAAATTAGAAAAAAGTTGTCTCTGTCCAAATATTTATGGACCTTTGTATATATATATATATATATATAGTGGAGGACTGCCGGCTTCATACTCCGGTCCTCCCCCCCAGGCCGCCAGGAGGAGCTCTCCCGACAGCAGGATCGTGCCCCGACTTCCAGCAGGGCATCATGGACCTTGGAGTGTTTTTACACAGCCCTGCTGGATACCTTAGGGGCCGCTGGGAGTCGCTGTAGGGGGGCTCGTGGGCTCATCTGTGCCCTATAACCCGGGAGTACGTCACGGTCACGTGACAGGAAGAAAATATGTGCTCCTGGGTTGAAGAAAAGGACTGTTTACCCTGACCCGGAAGGAATAAGGAACTGTGGACTGATTGGGCAGGAACACCTCCGGGTCAGGGTGTATAAAAGGACTCTGGGAAAACCCAGATGGTGAGCTGAGCTGGAAGGTAGAGGGGCGAATTGTCTGGGCGAGGAGGAGAGAATATTATTGTAGTCTTTATTGAATCTATGAGTAGTGTGGAGAGTGCTTTGTGCACGTTGTTGTTAATTAATAAAAAGTCTTGGACTTTTATCCAGTGTCTGGGGGCGTGCCTGAGGGTTCATGGGAGCACCAGTGCCCCCTACTGTCACACTATATATATATATATATATATATATATATATATACACACATATACATACTGCAGTGTTTTTCACCCTGCCGAAAAAGTCCCATGATATAGGACATACTGGTGGATAATTGCACAGGGTTCAGTGAGCAAAGGAACCATTTGCGCAGGGTTCCACTCCAGCAAAAAGGTTGAAAAACACTGACATACTGTATACATATATATATATATACAGTATATACATATATATATATATATAGGAGATATATATATATATATATATATATATATATATATATATATATATAGGAGATATATATATATATATATATATATATATATATATATATTGGCAGAAGTAGGTTTACAGTTGTTTGTGTGGAAAAAGACATGCAGGTTTTGATTATTACAATAGCCTTATTAACTCAATAGCTTTATTAACTTTATTAACTCAAAAATAATGTCATAATAGCACAATGCACTTATTTACAATCTTGTAAGTGCTTAAATTGCCAGCCTGACATACTCACAACTGTAAACATATTTTTGCCCACCCCTCTGTATATACATGTGTATAAACACTTATTATTATTACAACCACAGGTTCAAATGATTGGTGTACCAGTCTGGTAATCTCTGTTCAAATGAAAACAATATGAACGTAAATAGTCCAAAACAAATATGGGTCACTACCGTTAACAATCACAACAAACACATTCTTGGGCAATAGAGGTCCCAGTATGCTCCATATCACACTCAGGTCAAAAGAAGACTCCAATTTCAGTTGGGCTGTGTGACGATGTGGGTTCTGGCTCCACGCTCCCATGGCTGTTTGGGAACCCTTGAACCCAACACCGTCGATAATGAAACCGAGTGAGCTAGTCAGTGAAGGCAAATAACTGAGCACCTGAGAAAGGGGATGGTTAAAAGTGAAACAGTGCTTTTATTTAAAACTGTCCATCAAAACAAAAGTGTTCCAATAAATAGTGCAGTTCTTTCAATAAATAATCCAATAAAAGAACGTGGAGGTTAAAATCAATAAATAGAAAAAACAATCCTTTAAAACGAGAGGTTAAAAATCTTCTTTAGGAAGCAGTCTTAAAACAACAAACAAGCTCGGTGCTTCTTTTAACATGTGACTCCCCTGCATCTCCCTGTCCAGGCTTCGTGACAGGGGAGCCACTCTCTCTCTGCCGCTGCCCTCCCACACAACACATTCGAGACTGGAGACCTCCTGATCCCTGGCTCCGGTATGGCACTCATCCCAGCCTCGGAGAACTTGGTTTCCACCAACGGCCAGGTCGCCCACGTTGGGGATTCCAACCACCAAGTCTCCCGACTTCCGCTGCCTTTCCGCGGCCTCTCTGCGGCCAGTTGCCTTCCCTTGGTCACTCCCGCTACATAATCGCTCAGCGGGAACGACATCCAACTCAATCGCCTGGGTGTAGGCCCAACACCCCAGGCCCTCGCAGCTGCCCGTGAGCGCTCGTTCGCTCTATCTCTCCTTCACACACCGACCTGCTTCTTCATTCGCTCCTGGTAACCTCCGTCCTCTTTCGTTTCCTCTCCCTTTTCCTTTCTCTCTGATCTCGATCTTTTTTTCCTCTTCCTTTTCCTTTCCGATCGTTCCTCTTTTTTTTTCCTCCCTTCAACTGACTTGCGCTTCTTTTTTTATAACGTGAGGGGCCATCACAGCTGTAGCATTAGCCACGGGAGCAATCACGAATGTGGGCAGTTCCTCACCTGTGCACACGGTGAGAAACGCCCACATCGACGACTGCCCCGCGGCTCGCTACAACATCGCCCCTCATGAAGCCGCCTCGGTGCGGTGATTATTTAAAAATGGCCTTTGCTCAGTGAGCTGTGGACCCGCTATACCACAGGCTGCTGCTGATATGAGTGTAGGCCTGGAAGGGGCGGGGCTAGGGAGGTTTATGGGTGCATGGTTAGGCATCTGGCTGTGGTCCATCAGAGTTGTAGATGGAATGGTAAGGTGGCTATCAACAACACCCCCACTTGTCCTGTAGTGGCATTGTTTACCATATCACAGCCATGAAGGCGCCCCCTATGCGGATATGTGTGACACGTGTTAATGTTGTGACCACAAGGGGCCACCAGGGAGCCCCAAACCACAGACATAGTAAAGCCCCACATGTTCTTAGGATAAAATAGAGTTTTATTCCTTTCTGAAGCACCTCTCCATCTTTCCTTCTAATAACAAGCCAGAAATATAATTATAAACACAATAAACCAATGAATCATTCCTCCTTCCATCCTCCAGTATTGCCCACTTCCTCCTGACTCTGATTCAGTGATGTGAAGTGGACAGTTCCTTTTATTTTAGCCACCCTGGAAGTGCTCCCGATCTTCTGGTCTGTCAACGTGGAAACCCCATGACATAGGGACTCTCCAACCCTGCAGCTCCCCCTGGCGGCCTCCCTGGGACCCAACAGGGCTGTCTCCCAAATTTACAACACCTGGCATGACTTGCGGGCACTCGTGTGGGGATTCGAGCTTGAGCTCGCTGCCATCTAGCATTCTGGGGGAGACAAAGCCCAGTGTAAGCTGTCGCCAACTGTCCTTCCATCTGTAGGGTGTACTGGCTGAGTAAGGACACTGGCCATCCCTCACAATGTCAACAAAGTGTGTTTTTTGGGTAAGTGAAATACAATGAATGTCTGCTATTATTTACATTTTCTCTGCAAACTGTAAAATTAGTGGGGTAATTAATTAATTAACTGGTTAGGCAACTGATTTAATAATTGATTATTTTACTCTCATTCATTCATTTTTCCAACCCAGTTTTTCTAGTAAAGGGTAAGGTGTGAGTGGGCAAAACACATCCAGCAACAAAGGGAACAAGTCCTATTCCAACTAGGAAAAGAATACCAGTTATTTAATTTTTGAAACTGTCTCTTAATTTCATTATCAAAAAGTATTTTTTTAATACTAGGGAAAACAATTATTTTATGGTAGTTAAACCTGACTAGAAAACTTTCATTTACCCTAGATAGGATCTTTAATTTTTTCATATTAATGTGATTTGTTGGTAGTATTGATTAAATGCATATGTTGTTTATGATGAACTGATTGTTCATAAATGCAATATACTGATGTACTTATGAGCACTGTTACCTTAGAGATCCTTGGGCAAATATTTGATTTATGGTTCAGTTACTTAGCTAACCTGTTGTCTCAGTATATAGCTTCCTGCAACATCCAAAAGACTAGCACTGTAAATTAGATGATGACACTAAAAGGGGTCTTTTATATGTGACTCTAGGTTAGTGCATGTATATATCCTATAAGGACTGGCTTTCCATCCAGGACTAGCTCCTACCTTACGCCCTATGCTCTATGGGCTCCAGTTCCATTAAAGTGCATTTATTTGGAGGGAAAAAATTACAGGTTCTGAGAATGTGTTTAAAAATTTCATATCAACAAGCCAAAAAATTAACTCTAAACATCTTTTCCCAAATAAACCTTACATAGCTGGTTCCATGCAGTCCAAGAGCAGGTGTTTGTGTTTTCTAGTCTACCGTAATTTTACAATCTGTTAGTAATGTATTTACATATTTAAGCAGCATATTTTAAAGCAGAACTTCTAAGCACCTGTGGAAGAATTAAAAACAGAAATGAATATTAGGCAGGAAATCAAGTGCAAATGACAGACCAATAGTCATCTGTGCTATGACTGATGGCAGTCTTAATTGAGATTATCAGTATGCAAACACGTAAAATAATATAAATGGTGAAATTTGTAAAAGATTCCAAAACATGAAGAACAGCAAATGGTGAGTGGAATGCATCATTTTGAAAAGAATAGGCTATGTTCAATGTTAGATCAGGACAAGACAAAATGTGATTAATTCCTTAACGAAAGATTTAAAAGTCAGCCAATGTATTACTTTGATATAGCAGACACTTTGTTTCAGGTGCGTGAGGAGGTATGAGGGGTAAGGAGTTCCTGTAAGTAAAGGGGGGCATGACCATAAATGCACTGAGGGGTGAGGAGAACGACCTTGTACTCCATTCTGAGTGGGACAGGGAGCCAGTGAAGGGTTTTCAGGATTGGGGTGATATGGTCAAGCTTTAGCACCCTCATCAGGATCCTGGCAGTGCAATTCTGAATATACTAGAGTCTCTGAATATTCTTGCCAGGAATCCCGATGAGGAGCGTATTACAGTAATCCAGCCTGGAGGAGACAAAGGCATGGACGAGCTTCTCTGCATTTGCCAGGGTGAGAGTTGGGCGGAGTTTAGCGATATTCTTGAGGTGGTAGAAAGAAGACTTACAGAGGTGTTTTATTTGGGTGTCAAAGGTGAGTTGAGAGTCCATTTTAACACCCAAATTGGTGACAGATGTGAAAAGGGGAATGTTTTGGCCAGCGAAAGTGATACTGGTGATGGTCGAAGAGCGGAGATGGGGTGATGTGCCAACTAAGATGGCTTCTGTTTTGGATCTGTTTAGCTGAAGAAAATTTAGCCTCATCCACGCCTCTATCTCCTCTAGGCAGGTAGTCAATGTAGATATTGGCAAAGGAGCAGTAGAGGAGGTGGGGGTAGTCCTGAGGTAAAGCTGAGTGTCATCAGCATAGCAATGGAAAGATAAACCATGTCTGCTAATGACATTTCCAAGAGGGAGCATGTAGATGGTAAAAAGGATGGGGCCTAGCACAGAGCCCTGCGGGACACCACAGGTGACTTTGTGGGCATGAGATTTTGTCAAGCTCCCATTTGCCTTTGCAAATGCATTCAAGTGTTTAAATGAAGATTTAGGTATCTCAATCAGAGTTCTAAAGGTCGTAAGTGAAATGAAGTGCCAGGCTGCCTCCAATGTCGTGCTGCTTACTACTCAAAGTTGGCTCTGGATGGCGACAGTTTTTGTTCCAACCCAGTTTCCTAATTTGAAAATAATCCTTACCAATAACAGGTTTTATTTAATACCATGACTTGTTAGTGTTTTAACTCTGCAATGTTTGGTCATTCTTACATCTTTTCTATTGATATCATTCAAAAGATCTGATGCCTAACACAGATGATTCATTTTCAGTTCTTCACTTTCTCTTCATTTCCTTCTAGTACTTCATTAAACCAAATAATTTGCAGCCACTGGTGGAAATGGAAAGAAGCTAAACGGAGAACTGCTGGTTCCTTTGTCTTTTGCATTTTATTGTTAATAAAGAGTAGCTCAAAACAGGGAATGTAGCTGTTTAGGACTAAAATAAGCCTTTAAGGGTTCAAAGTCTTAACAACAGAGACAACTAAAATGAAGCAGAAAACTATCACCTGAGTAATAAGTGTTTCATTAGCAATAAACGATTTCTCATGAAGCAACAGGGTTTGAAGAAACACCTGCTGCCACTGCGGCCCTCCAGGACTGACGTTGCTCACCCCTAATTTTAAAGTGTCGGAAAACAAATCAATAAAATGAAGTTAATTAGCAGCAAAAAAAGGTAATTAATTAAGAAAATTGTTAGAATGAAAATCTGTAGCCTCCAGAATTGGAGTTGGGCATTCCTAGCTTAGGTAAAAGTAGGTGACCACATCCACAAGATGAAATTTAAAAAACCCGAAAGCTCTGAAGAAAAACTGAATATTTAGCTTTCACTTGGTAGTCAGCCAACAATTGTGTGGGAAAGTCTGAGGGTATTAGGAGATTAAATGTGGCAGTTGAATGATGGTGTACAGTAACTTTATGGGGAACTGAAATCTGTACCAACAAAGTAAGGCACATCGGAACTAGTGGAGCTCTGATGCACTTAAAATCCAAATGGGTTTAGGATTGTCACTGTGTTATATTTCACCATAGGTAAACAATTTTGAAACCTCACCCATCAGTTCCTTTTCACAACGCTTGTTATTTTAGTGTGGTGCACTGTTCACAAAATGAATAAATTAATACAAGCATAACAGGTAATAGTTAATGGATTTAACTGCACTATTAATACAATTAAGTCAAAATAAAGCTGGAAAAATGTAATAATAGTGAAAACAACCAACAGCTAAAAATGAGCAACAGAAGTAACAGTAACAATTGTGTATGTTATATAGCTGGAAGCATTCCAAATAAAACATCTGGAAATTATATAAAGCGTAGTACACATTATGTATATAAATTTTATGACAACAGAATTATTGCAAGAAATGGTAATGACTGTATTACAGGTGGATATACTTCCATCCATCCATTGTCCAACCCGCTATTTCCTAAATACAGGTTCATGGGGGTCTGCTGGAGCCAATCCCAGCCAACACAGGGCACAAGGCAGGAACACATCCCAGGCAGGGCGCCAGCCCTCCGCAGTGGATATACTTGATCTAGAAAATATAGATTTTAAAGGTGGAAGTGTTTCTTTGCATAAAAGGGAGCCTGTAAATATAAGGATGTTTCAAATGCAAACAAAACATATTAGGATTTGTGTGATAAAATACAATGTGGCTTAGGTAATGATCTGCACTGAAGATGTGTAACAGATTTTCCAGTTTAGATACTGGTGAAAAAAAAAATATATAACAAGATAAAAAAATAACACTTTACATGGCAATGTTCCAACAATAGGCCATTTTAATTACCCAGATATAAAACTGCTAGGGTCCTATCAATAATAGAACATAAAAACACTAATTTGTAGATTTGATAAAAGATTTTTTTTAGCTAAATACTTCAAACTGCCCATTAGAAAGGAAGGTTATCTTCGCTTTATATTTCCTAATAACCATAACAGCATTCTGAATACCAACACCATTAAACAACTAACATCCAGTGATATGGTTTAGGCAGTTGGAATGCAAAAAGAAAAGTAAAAAAAAACAATAAAAAAAATTACATTTTTTAACAGATAAGCAAGCACATTTTGACTGAAATAAAGACAATGAAAAGTAGATAGTTAAGGAATACTGATGAACTATAAATAGTTAAAACATTGAGCAGATAACCACAATGGAAGAATGTGTCAATATAAAATTACCAAATGAAGAAAGTGGAGCTCAGTAACATTAACTAAACATTTAATGAACATATTAAATAAATTCATTTATCTTTTCTAAACCTGCTTAACCAAAATTTCATTTTTGGAAAACTTAACAAAGCTAGGCATATAGTTGGAACAAGCTGTGGAGCTTCAGTCCAGTGCAGGGCTCACTCAACCACACTCACAAATAAAGCAAATTCAGAATCAATAGTTAACCTAATAAACTAATAACATGGAAGGAAAACTGAAAAAACCTGGAGAAAACCCCACAAAAACACAATGGCAAATATGCAAACTACTCAGAGAAAATGGCCAGGCATGTTAATCGAACTTAAGCTCATGTGAGGAGAGAGTGCTTGTCATTGCACCATCATGCCACAAAGGCTGAGATGCAGGTCGCCTGTTATGATGAAACTGGTGAAAAACATCTGTAGTATATGCGACGCCTTGCTAATAATATAAATGTTAATCTAAAAAAATTGCACTTTTGATTAATAAGAGCTGTCCGAGAGGTAGTAAAGATGATAAATTGTAGTAAGAACAGTGGAGCAAAGTACCATACAACGATAAAATGGTGGGTTAAATGTATCAAACACCTTTTTTTACTGAGGGTTTAAGTAATGTAGCAGCTACAGATATTGCCAATGCCATTTTCTACAAAAACAGTTACCAGTGTGCATTTTACCTGTCCATTTTCTTGAACCCATTTCATCTGCTATTATGTAGTGGGCAGACCTTTTGGCAATACTGAATATGTAATACACACACCCATATAAATATATATATATAATATAATATACATGAGCAGTAATAGTTCCAAAAAGCATTAGCAGTCAAATTCACCTGAAAAAATAATTAAATAATTATAGTGATAGATTTAAAAATTGATTACATTGATGGAGTAAAAAATAAAGGAATAATAAAGGAAATGATATAACTATTTAAAACGCAATGTGTAACATATAAGTTATTGCATTATCATGTACACTATGAGTAATGCTCTTAGTGAAACCAATCTTTACATTTTAGCATGAAGTGTAAGGGGTGCAATGCAAAAATCTGCTCTGAAACGAAGCAAGTCCATCTCTGGTCACCTTGATGCACACATCTACACCCACTCACATCACGACAATTAAGACTACCATCTTTAGGAAGTGGGAGGAAGCTGGAATATGTGGAGAAATCCCATACAGACAAAGGAGAATATACATACTCCACAGAAAAAAACAGGGGTCTGGAGATATGAAGCAGGAAAGTTAATCACTGCACCACAGTGCTTCACACATTAAATGGAACTTGCACCTTTTTCCCCCTAGGGACAAATTAAGTTTTCTATCTATCTATCTATCTATCTATCTATCTATCTATCTATCTATCTATCTATCTATCTATCTATCTATCTATCTATAACAACAACAACTTTTATTTATATAGCACATTTTCATACAAACAGTAGCTCAAAGTGCTTTACATAATAAAAAATCTAAATGTACACATTAAAAAAGTGAACTGCTGTAGGGATTTGGACATTTCGTAAAACTGAAACACTCCTAAACAGGCTGAACTGCACTGTACTTTAATATAATCTGACAGTTCATGCTCTTCATTGTAACGGTTTTCTTTGTCTTCCTATGTATTTAATGATGAACACTTAATACTGATTAGTATGCCAAGCTTGTATCACTAATATTAGTTACGCAGTGCTAATATTTAATCTGCTTGGTTATTAGAAGTTGTTACAAGTACCTGATTAAACTGCAATATAGCATTATTAAGAAATATACTATATATATACAGTATATAGGGTGGGCCATAAGTTTCCATACATAGGAAAATAAACATTTTTATTTATATAATATGCTCTACATGACTGCCATTGTTTTGAAAACACATTTCAATACGTGTCCGCCACTGCTGATGAACACGTATTAGCACAGCTGGAGTTATGCTTGTAATGGCATTGGTGATATGTTCCCTAAGATGAGTTATGTTTCGTACGTTTTCCTGATACACCATGGCCTTCAAATGCCCCCAAAGATAAAAATCAAGTGGTCCATCAGTATGATTTCAATTCGTTGCTCTTCATTCAGCTGAATTTCAGATTACCTTTTTATTTGTGGTTTCAGCATGATATCATTCTCAAAAAAACATTTTTCTAAGCAGTGCAAGTGGTGTAGTTGTGATTTTTACGTGAAGCCCTTCCATCATTTAACCTGTATAATCCATTCAGGTCTATAGGGTGCCAGAGCCTGTCCTGGTAGCACTAGGTGCAGGGTAGGAAGAAGCACTGGATGGGGTGACAATTCATCTGAGGTGACACTTGTGCATCATATGAAGTCAGTTTGTAGCTTCTGGTAAAGTCTCACCTCTGGACTTAAACATGACTAATACATGTAAGACAAAATGAAAAATAAAAAAGTAATAAGTTCAAAATCCATTAAATTCAAGAGCTACATCCATCCATCCATCATCCAACCCAATATATCCTAACTACAGCGTCACTGGGGTCTGCTGGAGTCAATCCCAGCCAACACAGGACGCAAGGCAGGAAACAAACCCCGGGCAGGGCGCCAGCCCACCACAGTTCAAGAGCTACAGTACATCTGAAAAAGTAAAATCTACAATCTTTTTCACCCAGTCTCAAAAAGCCCTCTCTCAGCTCTATACTGAGAGTTTAAGAAACACTGACACTGAATTGTTTGTTAAAATAAATTTGATAAGCTTATTTAATGGGCACTCATGCTTCATTCCATCGTCATCATCTTCAAATTTTATACCATTCCTTGCAGCAGTCCAAGTTAACATCACTTACTATTTCATTATTTGTTTAACATTCACTTTAAGGGTCATTTGACTTACTTGTCCCTGTGCCATGTTTGATTATGATAAAAAAATCACATTTCTGAATAAATTTTTAAATCTTTGCAACAACAGAATTTGCAGCTCCATTTAAAGTAGATGCAATAAAAGTGACGGGTTCAAATGGCTTTCCAAAATGAATGAAATCAAAATTTTGTTACCTCTGTTTGTATAATAGGTCACAACACAATGGGCTGAAATGAAATAACTAAATAATCCAATTCAGTAAATTATCAAGTAATAAAGATGTAAGCAATAAAACTGGTAAAAAATGTTTTCCAAAAGTGGATTTTTTTTGCTTGTGTGATCTACATGCCAAACACATCACACTTGACATAAAAGCATTTTTGGTTTAATTCCCATTTTTGAATGAACTGCATTAAAAGTATTAGAAAAGTCTTTGTGCACAGAGTGCAGAAAAATCAAACAGACAGCAAATTGATTGTCAGCCACACAATATATTTATGTCTTATTTTTCTTTTTTTTTTTGCTTTTTTCGCTCACAGTGGAAATGGTACAACATACATTTTTTTTATTAATGTATTTAAATGCTTTATGCATTGATACCAAAAACATTTGCATTACAACAGACAAATGAGCCAGTTTAACATTCCGGCAAAATTGTCAACTCTGAACAAATAATATTAATAATAATAATAACAATAATCATAATTATAATTAAGCATGTATAGTACCTTATTATAAGGTAATAGAAAAAATCCATGAAATAAAAACATCCACAAAATATATTACATTTCTCTTTCTCTAAAAGTTTGAATATTATTCAAAAAACATTTTTGTTTTTCAAAAATATCAGTCAGCCAGGTTTACTTAAACCTCAATATATGATTTTCTTTATTTTGCTCTTAATCTTGTACCACAAATAATACTTTGATGTACTTTTCTACATGCATAAAAACTGAATTGAGCTCAAAGTTGAGGCTTAAAGTTTAAAGCACAGTTTCTTTTTAATATACGTTTTTGTTGCTTCCGTTGTTGTTCTTTTATTTCAAAATAGTTTTTCGTGCAGTGACATGCAAAACAACGATAAAAGACGCATCCCTCTCACTGAAAAATAAACCCTGTTCAGTAAACACTTTCTATTTTTCTGCAAAGAGAACCTAGTCAGGGGTTAGTCGGCTTCAAAAAGTGAACTGGCATTTGAAAAATTCAATGGCTCAAGAGGCAATAGTGCACTGGTTCAGATTAAGGATTTTTTTTTTTTTTGCTCAAATGGTGGCCTGCGCAATATGTATATAAAATTATATAAAGTAGTGTTTTCATAAAGAAAGAGTGACACAACAAGAAAGACATACCTGATGAAGACTCAATAGGAATAATATTTTTAAAACATTTTTGCTTTCTGACCTATTTTTCCTCCATATATATATATATATATATATATATATATATATATATATATATATATATATATATATATATATATAGGTGAGTCAAAATTATGGTAACACTTGAATGGAGGAAACAATTTATTCACAAAACATACTTCATATGTGCAAGATGATTTACACATTCAACACATGTGGTACATAAATTGTCCACAAAAATTGTATAGAAGTATATACATATCAGTACCATTAGTGTTAACATAATTTTGACTCACCCTATATATATATATATATATATATATATATATATATATATATATATATATATATACAGGCATAGATTAGTGCACAAATTTACTGACAGCTCCCTTTTAAAAAATCGAATTCTGCAATTTTAATTTATTCTTTTCCCTTTTGCAAAAACAGGAGAGAGGAGCAAAATGGAGTGGATTTCACCGTACATATACCTTGCAAAAACATAATATGCATATCTAGGGCATTAATTGTGCCCTTTGATACAAACTTACAACTGCTCTTTTTGTTTAGAATGCTGCCTCCACTCTCACTGTAAAATGTCACCTGCATTAAACTCAATATAGAGTATAATTTGCCAACATATTCGGCTATTTTTACTAAAGCAGTGCAGTCTGCATTTCTAAAGCTGTTCAAGTTGGCTAGTGCAGCGTTTCAGCATAAAATGCATTAATCTTCAAACAGCAAGTAGTCAATTTATGTAATTGTTGAACCTTCAGATTTTAAGATGGTAAGCCCTATTCTTATATTTAAAAATAAATGCTGGATTGTTTGAAGTTTATTTTTCCTCTTTTTTACTTGAAGGTATTACAGAAATTAATGTGTTACTCTTCTTGTCTCACAGCAAATATAACAAATGAAGCAATTAAAATACTTCATTGACAAACATTCACCACAGAAGTAGTTAAGAGGGTGCTTATTTATAGGATGTGTTTCTTCTGTATCTTAATTAAAACTGATTACTGCAGTCTTTATATTTCAAGAATTAATACACTTTCTGATCCGTGTTTCTGAAAGAGTATAATTTTTTTAAGGAGGCAGTTCAGCTATCGACATTGGCAGAATCTCTAATGGAATTCAACTTGTAATTCGGTCAATGGTCAAAAAGCTGCTAAAAAAGTGCCTACTTTCACTGTTGCTCACAGAGTAGTTAAGCTTTGCAGCAGTTTATAATAACCTTTACTAATTAAATATCACAGGTTATGGATCATGATTCGCCATTTAATAAATGCAATGGTTTGCTCACCATGCATGTTACATAATTAAAAGGGAATCAGACACATGTCCACAGGCCATTAGGTGGGCATCATTTCTACAAGAGCTCTCAGCACTCTAGCAAAAAGTAAGCCACAATTGACAATTAGAACAATGGGTTTACTTTATCAGCTCTAATAGGATACTGTATGTATGCACCACGGTATTCTGCTTTTTGCCATCCATAAAGGTAACCTGAATTGCTTCAGTAAAAGCATGTGGAGACTTTTTTTTTTTGATGTATAATATTTACTTGACCACTGCGGCAATATGTGTGATAAACAGGCCTCATACATTTTGGTAGGAAACATTAAACAATTATACTTGGGAAAACTAGACAAATATTGGACTAATTATTAAATAAACAACTGTAAAAATAAACAAGAATTTAATGTCATCACTGGCAACTGTTATGCACTTTTAAAGGTTTGCTCCAGTTCCAAGTTTCACGTTAATTGGGGGAGTAATGGACGTTTGCCAAGACCACTATACTGCAATCCGCTGTGCACAAAACAAAAGGAAATCTTTAGAGACGGTCGTTTTGATTTTTCACGCTGAACCCATGCACTGCAGAAATCTCAGAAGCCACTTGTTTCTGCAGGGGGTGTGCTTAAAGAGTACAACAGGCTGATCAGGTCAGGAAAGCGCTATCAGTGGATATTTTTATCATTCTCTTTTACCAATGGGAGCTTACTTTCTAGAGAATAGAATTTATTTTTTTTCTTTTTGTGAACCCAAATCTAGGGGCAAACCTTTCAGATTACACGTTCAGAGCAGGATATATTTATGTTTGTCTTGCACGCTAGCTAAAAAGATTTGCCTATAGCAATGTTAGAGCTTTTAACCGCTAGCAAGTCAGACACACCTTTGCCAGTTCCCAAAACATGTGAAAGACTTGCAGGTCCTGACCTTTCTTCTGGCTGCCGTAAACCCCTGGCTAGCATACAATAGACCAAAAAATACTCCACTGAAAAGGAAGCAATTATTTCAGTCTATTTTTTTGGCATATAATTAAGAAAAATATTTTTTTCTCCTTGCATGTTTTATTCTTCCTTCACCAGAATGTTACTTTAAATTAATTTACATGTATGTATGTATATATAACAAACATATACACACAATCATATAAATGATGAGACCGAGAGAGAGCACATATCTAATATATACACATTCATAGAGCAAATGTTACAATTATAAAATGTATGACAACATAATAGTTAGAGCTGCAGCTCCGTCATACTACAAAAATGAAATTAATGCAGTGATAAAAATACAGATGGGCTTGCGCCAAGGACCACAAAATTAAAAATATCTCAAACTCCCCTGCCTTAGTAAAAAATAAAAACAAAAACACCGTTCCATTTCAAGGGCTGGAGCTCCAACAGTCATTTGCCTTATAAATCAAATTACACTTAATGCTTTGCAGTGACAGGCAGCTTCTCTTGGTGCCAACACACACACACACACAAAGGGTACTGCCATGGGGGCAAAATAATATAATGTGAGCAAATAATTAATCAAAAAAGCCAGATGACCAACACATTTAAACTAAATGTTGTTTTTGTGACATTCACGTGGTATGCCTTGATAGTCGGCAAAGGATGCTATAAAAAGTTGAATGCACTGTAAAAATGGGAATAAAATAATAACTTATCTCAAAATGCTTGAATATTACTCTTTATGTGTCAGGGCAACATCTTTGGATTATATTCTTTTAAATTTCACAATTAATGACAAAAGGTTTATGTTGTGTTGAATTCAAAGCAGAAATAAAAGGCCTACTGATTTTTTAGTATCAATTGTCTCCAGCCTATACACCCCAACACAAAGTGTGCAGTCCCACCCTTGGTCCCCAAACATCAAGCCAAAAACAAAAGAAAACAAAAACAAAAAAAAAAAACAGAAAAACAAAAGAAATGTTCAACAGTCCTGATTTCTGCAGCACGCATTCACTGCAGTTGCCTCAAAAAGCTGCCATAAGGTTTTGCATTGTCCAAAAAAATAAAGGAAACTGAATCAATATGAGCCTCTACCATAACACCAAGAATTTGGAAGTTCTACCTCGACTCCTTTTCTCCGACTGAACCAACCTTTCTAAAAGTACATTAAATGAATGCAATGCTGCTGCATTACCAGGCAGACACAGAAGAGGTTGTTTTTTATGTTTTTTTTTTTGTTTGTTTTTTTTGTGCAAACTGGACAGCTAGTACATTACATTCATTTGATTTACATGTTTTCTTTTTAGAACAAAGAATTATTTTTGCCATCTTTCATTGTCTATACTGTATATACATTCAGTCATACCGCATGTGTACATGTGTTGAAAATGGCAGCCGTAAGCTCGTTTCTTACATTCTGTCGAATAAATGTTTATATTACATCACACAATCATCTAAGAAAGATAAAAACGTGAGCTGGTGGGAATGCAATCTAGCTCAAGCGTAAAGGCCCAGCCAGGTGCTCACGCCCCTGCAAAATATTTTAAAATCTCAAATTATAGAATGTACAGCTTCCTGAAGAGTACAGATTAAAAAGAACCAACATGCTTGTGCTGAACAGCAAAAAATCCAGCACAGAAATTGGCAATGCTGAGCCCCTGAAGTACTTGCTTAAGATAATCCTTTACATTACTACAACTAATAAGAATACTTGAGGAACAGGTTAGGGTGACTAAAAGTTTTAAGTGCTGTCAATTACCCAGAGCACCCCTTTGAGTATTCAAGGGAAGAGGTGATATCTGAAGTGGGTCCCAGGAGCAGCCTCATGATCCTTCTCCTTGATGTACATGTGTCCCATTTTTATGAAGATGAACCTTACGTTGTTAAGACATTCTTATTCAGCAGGCCTCCTTATTATCAGTTTTTCTCTCATTTGATGTTGCCTGTATTGTGAAGTGCCGAGACGCCACACTAAGTGCTTGTTTTGGCATTTTTTTTTTCCATACGCATATATTTTTTTCTATATGGTCATTCAGCAAACAGTTCTTTTTTGCTATTATGATGGAGATTGAGAATAGGGACATCAGAAGCCAGACGTCCAGAAAAAAACAAAGTTGCCAACATAATCAGCTTTGTTCTTGCACCACACAAAAGCGACCTAAAGTCCCCAAATCTTGTTCACCTCAGTTGATTTCTTACCAGCAAATTTTCTTGATTTGCATTAGCTTTATAAAGTTTACTTAATAAAAAATAAATGGATCACACTAAATATTATTTATAAGCTAAGATGTACCTTCTTAACTTTTCTGCAAGTAAACTTTAAAGCAAATGTTTTAATCCAGACCAGTCTGAAACTCACTGGATTGACATTTCCCTTGAGTGAATGGAAGGTGTGGCATTGAATTTCCTACCACCGGCCCCATGAGGCAATTTAGATTGACGTTTTGCAATTTCACTTGCTCATGCCCAGCTTCTTGTATGTTCGTCTTCCAAAAAGAGACAAGAGCAAAATAAGTAAGAAGTTATTTGCCAACTCGCCCTCCCAGCCCAAGCCTTCACAAGGTCTCTAGAGATGGAAGAAAGTACCAAATACATGTTTTGTTCTTCAGGGCACTTAAGTCCTTAGATTCAAAATGGCCTTATGCACATGTTGTCACTGTCAAGGCACCACTGGTAGCACTGCCACAGGATACAGGTGGGGACGTGTGGCCACTTGTGCTTGAGCTTGTTTTTTCTGCTAACTTTTTGTCCTTTTGCTTGAGATGAACCTTGGCATGTCTCTTCCGCTCATCACTACGGGCAAACTTGCGGCCACAGAACTCGCAGGCAAATGGCTTCTCACCGGTGTGAGTGCGGATATGCGTGGTTAGGTGGTCACTGCGACTGAAGGAACGCATACAGATGCGACACTGGAAGGGCTTGTGTCCAGTGTGGATTCGGAGGTGGCGTGTCAATTCATCTGAGCGTGAAAAGCGCCGATCGCAGCCCTCTGCTGGGCAGGCATGTGGTCTTTCGTGTACTGGGGTCTTACTGGGTCGATTGGGATACTTTCTGGGTCGAATAGGTTTGAAGGTTAGAGTCTGAGGTGCTGGGTGATGTGGTGCTTGGTGCTGGTGATGTTGCTGGCTGCTTGGAAAGCCAGGGTGAATCTGTTGCTTGTCTTTAAAGGCGCGGATAGTCTCCAAAGGGGTAATGGGGGGAGGGTTTACTCTGATGGGATCCACATTTTGAAAGGGTTTGTGCTCCATTACACTCACCTCACTCTGGTGATGGAAGAGGTTGTAATCTGGAATCATGGAAAAGAGGTTGCTGTCCACGGTGGGTTTAGCAGGGTGGTAGTCCGTGTTACTGTAGGGCAGAGGTGTAGTAGTTGGAGGGTTGTGAAAGGAGACCTGGTCCTGATACATATCACTAGTCGAATAAGGAGGAAGATTAGAGCCGTACACCTGGTCCAGCTCTGAGCCTTGGGCCCCAATGCTACCCGCCGGAGATGAGGTTTGGGGGGCGATAGCTCCAGGCGAGGCGGCCAGGATGCCCGCACTCACGAGGCTGATGATGTTGTTATCTGGGCACCAGCTGGAGCCACTTAGGCTACTTGAGGGTGGTGCGTCGAAGGCAAACTTCCCCAGGTAGGTGACAGTCTGTCCATTACGGCTGGGAGGAAAAGTGCCACTGTACTGTGGGTCCTGAGTGGTCTTGTCATTGCCCATTCCCAGGTCCATCATGCTATCTGGGGAAAGCAAAGGGCAAGTTAGTGGAAACAGCAGCCATTTATTTTTAAACATTCCCACCCACTTAACAGTTAAATAGTTCAGTCAAAATTACCTGAAGATGTAATTTCCAAAATCATTACCCCTTTGTCTTTTAAAACGGAATCATGGAAAAGATCTATTTTCTTACATTTCTTTAAATCAATTTTTACTTCTCACTGTTTCTTTTTTCGCCTGGAAGCAAACTTTAAATTACTTTCGCTTAAAACCATCAATATATTAATAAGAAACATATATTTTCGTTTTTCATTAAGTGTAATTCATCACTGTTTCAGCACTGCCGTTATTTTAAAAAACATACTTATATTTTTTTAGGTTGACGGCTAAAATCGCAGTGCCGCTTAGAAAACGCATAATAGCCGCACTCATATACCGTATGTAGACAAAGGAAGACATATTGCTGAACATTATTATAGCGTCCAGCGCTCCCAACCTGTTTTATAAATAGCAACAGCCGCTGGCTTGCGCTCACAAGTTAGATAGGCGGCAGTTGCACGTGTGCTCTCATATTGTAACCTCGCAGGACGCGCATCCAAAATAATGGATTGGTTGTTCGCACCTCGATTTTATTCTAACTGCCACGCCGTTATATTCGCAAAACGTCGCACTATTTATAATTCGACCCCCTCACAAAGAACAGATGGGCATCGTTGGGGAACTATCGCACAACTGCCAACACGCGTTCATTCGACACCGACAAAGAAGGTAACTGTGCGAATTCCTGTACACCTGCGCACGGACTGCGGCCACCACCTTGTGAAGAGAGCAAGCGAAAACCCACGTCACTTTGGAGCGCGCCCGGGTTGTACATAGGCTATTCTTCTTTTGGATAGTCCCCCCTCCCCCCTTCGTCTGATCTGTCCATTTTACGGTACCGTTAAAACTTGGTACTGTTAACATACTGTACCTCTGACACCTTCGCACGCGTCTTCCCGCGGGTGAAGGGTGAGCGATGCAGGCAGTGTAAAAGACGGCGCCCATACAGCGTAGATGAATAGCGAGAGTGCCTAGACTGGCGCTGATGGCGTACAAGTATGGGGGTCGATAACATAACTTTATTTAAGAATTTTTAGCAATGTATGGGGCTAAAACTTGAGCAGGTCCACGAGGGTATGTGAGTACTGAAGCCAAGTTCGCGATCTCAGCGGAAAACTGTTGCACATACTGGTACAATGCCTCGCAGACTTGGTGCGTTTTTTGAACGAGCTGCGACAATTAAACTACAAAAATCTTTCTCTCTGTCGAATAAGTAGCCGTGACTACACTTTGATAATAAGGCATTTTATTGATATGCCTCTCAATTTGCTCAATAAGCGAAATACTGGTCAGAGGAAACAGCCTAGGAAACCGCAGGCACCAAAATACCTGAAAAGCAACTGTTGCGTACTTGACAGAGAACTGCGCACCAAGATACGCACCGCATATAATGATAGTAACATTAACAAGAAGAGTGATGATAAAGAATCTTACCTGTTGTCATCTGTGAATAATGAGAAATCGTATCCGTGCCGGGGAAAATATTCATAGACGTAGGAATATCCTCTTCTGAATAAAGGCTATCAGGCATCGGGTTTATTAAACTGCTCATGTTAATAGGGAGTTTGTCCACAAGTTTCCCTGTCATAGCAGTTAGTCAGTCGCACATTAATAACAATACATGTGCTTTTGTTATATAAAGTAAATCTGAGAACCAAAGAAAAAATAATTAAAAGAAAGCGAGAGACAGAAATGGTCGGCAGCTGATAAAGTGGACACGCAGAATAAAAAAAAATTGTCAGGTTAGAAATACATCCCAAAGCGACAGTCCTCGGTAGAATAGTTATCCTCAAGTTGAGAAAAATATACACAAATAGTTGATTTATTTGTATTTTTCTGTTCCTTAACGTGTATAAAGCAATGTGTAAATCATTGGCGGCCGTTCGGTGCGCTGGTGTCAGCGCATCTCAGTAGAAAAGCAGGGAACTCCAACGCTTAAATGGGGGGTGGAACAACGTGTGTGTGACGTAGATGCCCTTATAAGGATCTGCCATCTCCGCAACGTCAAATGGAAGCTCCTTCATAGTGGAACTTTACGAGTGCTGAGCAGGAAGAGAAGCAACTCAGCAGGGGAGAGAGTTGGGTCAAGAACGAGATGAAACCCGGAGGTCTGCATAGACTAACGATCCAAATATGCATAGTTGCCTGGTCTCCGTAAACTCTATCAACATGCATTTTATTATTTGGTAGATTGCACAGCAGCCAGATTTGCGCTACTAAATTAAAGCTTTGAGCGACTTGTCATGGGTACAAAGCTATTAAGTGCATACCACAGCTTGGTTCGAGCGAGGTCAGACAGGTAGAGTGTGGAGAACTGGGTTGATATATTAATGGTGTGTATCTTTTTTACTTTTAACTAGAAAGAACTTGAGCTTTCATCGTCACCGATGTAATGACAGGTGCGCCGGAGTTAAATTTAATATAACTGAGAGAGGCGGCTATCAGCGTTCGGAACTGCCAACTGTGATGCAAAAGCTACATCTTTCTTTCTTTCTTTTTCTTTCTTTCTTTCTTTCTTTCTTTCTTTCTTTCACAAAAAACGTTTTATATGGCCCATTTTAAGTTCCATTATTGGATAAAACGACTTTAAAACATTATATTTCCTACGGATTATCCTTTAAAGGACAAAAGTGTCAAATTGGAGACAGCCCGTTTTGAAATCATAATGAAATTGATTTCAGAAATTAAGTGTACTAATAATACGCACTGTAAAAAAAAAAAGTGCAGAGGCATTGCAAGGCACGACAAAGCAAGTGGGGGGGTCGTCGTTCGCGAAGGCACCCACGGGCTATTGTCGTTTCACCCCATAGATGAAAAGAAATCTCATTAATATTACTAAAGCAAGTCTAAACTCGAATACAATATATTGAAACTTCATTAACATGAATTACTAAGAATAAAACCAAAACACAAACGTTGGCTTTAGTTAAAACTGCGCCAGTTTGGCAAAGTAGTAACCCATGAAAACAGGCGTCTGTACTGGAAGCTCCAAATAAGGAGAATATCCGGTTCCTCCCCCTCCCCCGTCTTTAACAAAGTGCTTCTCAATTTGGTAAAAAAGGTTCCGGTCTCGCGAAGACAGAGTGGAAAGACATCGGAACCCCGCGCCCTTAAAGGAACCGCAGAGTGACACGTCATGGCGCACATGTCACCAATTTAGCAGCCTTGTAAGAAAATACAACACTCCTTATCGGCTTTTATAAATAATTCTTTAAAAGGGGAAACTGTGGTTCTTATTTGTTATTATTTTACTGCAAATAACTTTGTTGATTATTCTTAGCAGCAGGGAAAGTCCGCCGGCTCTCTGTTCTTCAAAAAGAAAAAAAAGCTTTCCGTTTGACATTATAGTATATGGTTGAATTAATAATTTAATTACAATTTCCCGTATTGTATCTTTTTTCTTAACATCTTTTTAACTTTGTAAAATGCAACTTCTCATTATATGCCCTATACATATGTGTATAAGGCATACTTTCACGTGTCTTTGGATTTTACGAACATTTTGAAGGGTACAAAAGGAAGCAACGACTGTGGATGGCAACATAAATATTCATATGTAAAACATATGAGAATACCAGTTGGTTGCCACCTCCGTTTGAATCTGCAAGGCATAGTGTTTTGAATATCAATGTTTCAACCTGCTGTTCGTCAAAACGTTTTGGTATCCCACATAGTGTAACGGTGTAAAAGCTCAGTGTGTGGACAAAGAGAACATTCGAGTCAAGCTAAGGAGTGGGGAGGTTTTGAATTATGGGGAAAATCAAATATTTGCTACTATTCTCATTTCAGGGCTTTGTGACTGTACTTTGGTTTTAAACAATGGGTAAACTCTTCTGGATACATGGCATTCTGGAAAACTTCAAACTGTAGTTGTTTGCTTGTGTTTTAAATAAAGTCTTTTACTTGTTTTATGTTGTAGCTATTTAGAGTACAGCTTTAAATAGGTAACATCACATAATTTTTCCAACCCACTTTTTTCAACACTGGATCCTATGTAGCATAATGTGTAAGGCAGGAATCAGTCCTGAATGGAGTGCACACTCCTACGCAAACACCAGGCCAGAATGTATGACCAGGTCAAGATATGAATTCAGAATTTTGGAGTTGTATATTGTTATTATTATTGTTATTATTCAAAGAAGTATTTCCTGGGGTATTTCCATTGCCGCCATCCATATTAGGCCTAGGTAAGAAATATGGCAGTTTTATGTGGTGTAAACATGATTTAGAGATTGTATTTGTGTTAAAGAATTTTCCTCACTATGTAATATACAATACAATACAATTTATTTTTGTATAGCCCAAAATCACACAAGAATTGCCTCAATGGGCTTTAAGAGGCCCAGCCTTGACTCTCTAAGAAGACAAGGAAAAATTCTCAAAAGAAACCATTGTAGGGAAAAAAAATGGAAGAAACCTTGGGAAAGGCAGTTCAAAGAGAGACCCCTTTCCAGGTAGGCATGCAGTGGGTGCCAAAAAGAAGGAGTAAATATGTATTTAAAATGTCTGATTTCTTTAGTGTTATGTGTGTATATTGTTTTTTATGTAATGTATAGACTTTTGTGTAATATATGAGGGATGACACCATTAGTGGATGCAACAATGGGCACTGTAATCACCTTTTCAATTTTCCACAAGCATCAAGTTTCTTCTGTCAATTTTATTATTTTGTAGTTGGAATGGCAATATCAATAATGCAAGAATATGTAGTTTTATTCTGTTTCTCTACCAGTGGTATGTCTGTTCTGTTATGGCTGACAGTTTTGTGTGTCAGTATAGTTTTATCCCAGTATAGTTTATGTATGGCCTTTTCTAGTACTGCTAACATGGTGCCTACTAGTTTGTGGTGTACTGCCAGTTCTTGATTTTTAAAGTTTCCCATCTGATTGCATCTGTGCAGATTGTCTGTCTGTATGAGGAGCTTACAACCTGATGTGATGCGTTGGGTTGTTTCTTCCTCCTTGTGGCAGTATCTGCATGTACTGTCTGGAATGTTGGCATCCTTAATAATATGTTTTCTGTAGTTTCTCATGTTTATTTATTACTATTCATTCACCCATTTTCTAACACTCTTTATCTAAATTAGAGTCACGGGGACAGAGCCAAATAATAATAATAATAATAATAATAATACTCAGACAGGCTCGGAGAATTAAGCCTGTTTAGTCTCAAGCAGAGGAGAATGCATGAGGACATAATCCAGGTATTTTGAATCCTCAAAGGAATTGGTAAAGTAGATCCAGCAACATTCTTTCAGCTTAATTGTGAATTGGACATCGGTGGAAGTTAAGGGGAAGTGCATTTAAGACTGAAGCCAGGAACCACTTCATTGCACTAAAACAAACTACTGAGACATGTAGTTGAAGCAGAAATCTTGATAACCTTTAAGAAGAATCTGGATGAGATTTTGGGACAGCTTAGCTATTAGCTAAACAAATAGGCTAGGTGGACTGAATGGTTTCCTCTCGCTTGTAAAATTTCTTATGTTCTTAAGAATCGATACAACGCTTCACGTCAGGTTTTAAGCTAATAAAAATATTGTTAGACTGGACATGTTGTGATCCCAAGGACAGAGGAAACAAAGTAGATCAAGAAGAAATAGTTAACACAGCCAACAAAATAAAAAAATCAAGAGCGATAATGCATGGACCATGGGGAATAGGTGGACTTCTGTGTACTCTTGAAAACAGCTACTGACTCAGCTACTCCAAGGTTATGAAACAGAGAATTCCACAGTGGCAGAGCAGATACTAAAAAGCTGGACTGCTCACAATTCAATTCTTAGTCCTAGTAGAAGAAAATAAAGGGTGTGCTTCAAATAAAAAAGAATGTTCTAATGATATATGATTTAATAGGTAGCCAGTGTATTAACAAAGAACAACTGATCATGTGTCAAAACAGAGCTACAAAAAAGCATACCACAGATTATAAGGTCAAATTTCACACTTCCCCGGATGCATCGGTAAAGATAACTAGTGGAGCAGGTTGGGCAGTGCAACTGAGTTAAATTCCATCAGTTACAAAAAAATGACATTAAAGGAAATACTTATCCGATTCTAAACATACAGTAAATGACAAAGGTAATGCAGTGTATCTACTAATAAATGAGTGACACATACAGAATGAGTGCTCCATCCCATTCACATACCCATTTATAAAAGAAAATATGTTAAAAAAAAAAAAAAAATCTTTTATTTTTGGTCAATGTATTAAAATCCAACTTAATCATATGCTTCTACTGTCTTTGTGTTAGCAGTGAATTAAACTATTTGTGGACAACGGATGGAGTCACCACCAACTGAGAATACTGTGATGGTGAGCCCAGCAGGTGGTTATAAATGAAGATGTGATGAGTCAGATCAAGAAAGCAAAAAAAGATGATGTGAGTGCTGATTATTTGAGTGACTAGCGTTTTGTGTGTGCATTAAGTGTAGAAAGACTACAAAAGTGGAGTGGCTTGTCTTTTGGTGATATTCACTGAAAGTATCATTCGGTTGCCAGCATACAGTCTAACGCCAGCATACAGTCTAACACACTTCAGTGTTATGACAATGCTTTGTATTCTCAGTTCTAAACAAAGTAGTTATGGTCTCATGTTTGCTGAATGTACCAATCTGTGGAGTAAAGCTTAATAAATAGAATTATATTTTGCAGGTCTCTCTATTTCAAAAGGAAACCTGGGACGAGACTTTCTCGGAGATAATTTCAACTCCCACAAGAGATAATTTGAGGTTCCGCGAGACAAGACTTTTTGCCAAGAGATTTTGACAAGTCCCGCCCTCCTCTCAAACATTTACAACCATGCCCACAGTCCAATCACTCATCCGTGTGAATGCTATTGTCAGACACAGTTCCTGCACTCTCAGCTCCAAACGGAGTCGGAAGTAAAAGACAAAGAGTAGAAGACAAAGTAGAACATCATAAACAGGTTCAAAAACGTTGGTGTGATACACAAGCAGAGCAGGTTAGAGATTATGAAAGTACTAAAATTCAAAAGTCTCAAAAAAACTGATAGTAAAGATTGCATTAGCACTAACAAATGGAAGTTATTACTCGGTGAAATAACGGAACAGCGAAAAGAGATCGAATATATAGACATAGGTGATATGACAGAAATATGTAGATCTTAGTCGGCGACTTGTAGATCATCTAATTTGTGTTGCCATTAGGGAAATGTAGTGTTTCTTCCCAATGAAGAGGTGTATCTGTGAGAAATAAAAGATTTGTTGTTTGGTGAAAGTAAAATCCACATACGCAAGCAGCAGAGATGCGAAGTGGCTGGCACGAGCAAAGCGAGCATGCGGCAAACCCCCTAGTTTATTTAAAAATGGAGTGACAAGGCAAGATGTAACCTTGGAACTCCATGGATATAATGAATTTATAATTAAAAAACAACTATATATAGTTTCAGCATAAATAGCTCTGTCTCTTCTCAAACCATTGATTCTGTTACAGCTCTCACCCCACCTGAGATCCAGTAATTCAACAACTCCTCACTCATACACACCCACACCTGGACACAAGACACATTTGTTCTGTTACATTGTCAGTGATGAAGATGCTCGTCATCTTCTCTTTATAACACCACTAAAAAGGTGAAAGGCCTTTTCAAGAAGCTTACTACTCAAGAGTCTTCTTTGCAAATACATTGGTCACCACCCGTTTTTTGAAAACAGGCAAAATCTGTTCTAACAGTTTCACCCATAATATGTTCATTGGCCTTTCCTTTGATATATAGAAACTGTATTTTAGAGAGCCATGAATGTTGCACTTGAGTCCATGTTGGTTTCTGGCCTGGACTCCCTTTTGTAAGGAGTGTGCACATGTTATCCATTTTCATTGGAGTTTCTTCTTAGGAATCTCGTATATTCTGCAGTCCAAAATCAGAAGGTTAGGCTAGTTTTTCAGATATAAATTTCAGTGTATGTGTGTGTGCCCTGCAAAAGAAGGCATTTTATTTTAGACTGTTTTCTTGCCTTGCACATATTGTTGCTAGATGTACTCTGGTTCCCTACAACAGTGAACTGGATATTCTGTTGGAAAAGAAAAAAATATGTATTATATTGTACAATATTAATGCTATAGAAAATTTTTTCTACTCTGTAATGTATCAAGTTTCTTATGTTCAGCATCTGTAATAATACTAAAGTGCTATAAAAGAAAAGCAGACCATGCAATTACTTTTGCATTATGTAAAGCAGTAATAGGCTTGAACTATTTGAATACACTTCAATGTAAAAAGAGGAACTGACTGCAGAGAATTTTTTTCCATGAACAAGAGCAACAGTGTTTCTCAGTGAATCACTTACAATAGCTCTTAGACATTCATCCGCAGAGAGGGGTGGCAAAATGTACAGCAAATGTATAAGCTGAAACATATCTCAGTCTTCACAGAAATTCAACACGATTCAAAGATATCTTACAATTCTGGACTCCACCTCGTCATTTTGTATCAATGATATGGTAAACTAAGTCTTCTGAAATGAGAATATAGTGAGGAGTTTGGTGGAGTTAACCGTGGAAGCATGTAGAATTGCTAATTTCAAATAAAATCTTTCACACTTGTGTGGCTATAGACAATTAAAAAGCAGTGCCAAAGCCAGTCATTCTTTAAGTACCTTTTGTATTTACAGTAAATCGACTATAATGGAGGGATGCAACAAGGAGAAATATACACAAGTAAATTCCACCTTGAAGCTCTGCTGGCATACACGCTTTCTAGCAGTCGGGCCTGCTTACCCGCTTTGTCCATGCCCACACTGCCTCATCTCTCTCTTTGTTTCTGCCTGGCAGTCTTAAGTCTTACTGATTTTCTGTTAACCCTGCTTAAACTCCCTAGACTTTTCACTTTACTGCCATTCCAAAGTTACTGAATTCCCATTGTCAAGGTGGGCTTATAAAGTCCTCGTCTCTGACTCCTCTGTATCCTGAGCTCTTTTATTTCTTTAAATGTTCTTTGCTTGGTGTACAACCACTAAATAATGCACTGTGCAAGATCTATCACTGCCCTCCGTTGGCCTGGTGGACAGAGACAAAGCTGTTGTCCAAATCTACGGACAGCATGCAAGGTTCTCACCGCTGCCCAGTGGTACCCTAGATATGCAAACCACATGTGTGCCACACACCACAATGGAGTGCCTTTTCTGGTAGCACTCTGTGACACAGTTACTTCCCTGGTCTGCTGTTTTCTAGCTGCAGTGGGGAGTCTCCACGTTCTTTTAACCACAAAGAGAATAATGGCACTTCAGCTCTGGTGATTGGTTCCATACTGATTCTCGTTACTCTCTCCTTTGCTGAAATTTACAGTCAAGGGCTCCCTGACGATCTGTTGATGCTGATTTACTGAACATGCATCAAGACACTGAAGTTATTTCAGACAGCATGTTGCTTCTTCAATGATTTGACCCTCCAGCTGAAGTAAAAAAACATCTACTTAAACTAAGATTTTTAGTAATCTGAATTAGTTCTGAACTAGTGTGGTGTTGAGGTGTCACCCGTTGAATGGCTGGTCCTAATCTGGGATCCTGAGTTGGTTTGTTGTGTAGTGGGTCTGGCAATGTGCTGTATCAGTGTGCTCCTATCCTCCTCCTCTTCCTCCTCCTCCTTTGACAACAATGGGTGTCACATTGCTATAATCATGAACTGGTTATATCTTCATAACTGTTTTTGTCTGCACAAATACTTTAGTGATCTAATATGCTAATTGTTATTTCTCTCTTTTAACCTTTTAACAGTTAAATCAATTGAACAGCCAGAATTTAAAAATGGGCACTACATTTAGTAAAAAAAAAATATCTGTTTGTGCATTTAAACAAAAATGCCACAATTAAAAAAAAAAAAACGCTTAACTGATGAGCCATCTTGTGTATTACATTTTGAGACCAACTAATGGAGACTATATAGAGAGCAAAAATGATTTATAGTATAGAGTGCAATCTGTAATAAACAGGCGTAAAGAGAGTTCTCACCCTGGCATGAATAGCATTTTGGTATTTCTAATTGGGATTTCAGTTTCTCACCACTCCTAATTTAGAATGTCATGTGAAGTTAACATTGCTAGTTTGAAGTTGTAGTAGTTTGAATGCATGGGCAGCACAAGCTGATCTCTGATTGCCTCATTAGATCATGGAGTGTATAAAATGTAGACTCTTCATTTGCTCACATAGACAGCATTATTTAGTAACTTTTCCTTTTTTATATCTTGCACATGGCAGCCTGGTTAAAAAAATATTGTATTAAGCCCTATTTCACTTATTCGTTGGAAAGTCCTAATTCCTGTCTCTGCCTAAGAAAAAGTTGACTGGCCTGGTCATATTTCCTATGGTGGAAGTGTACATCATGCAGTGAAGTGCTGAGCCATTCAGAGCCTGTCTCACAGAATTGTCTTAACTGACCTGAACAGGACAAGGTGATGCAGAAATGGAGCATCTATGCATATTATTATCCGTCCATCCATTATCCAACCCGCTTTATCCTAACTGCAGGGTCATGGGAGTCTGCTGGAGCCAATCCCAGCCAACACAGGGTGCAAGGCAGGAAACAAACCCTGGGCAGAGTGCACACACACAGCTACAGACCAAGCACACACTAGGGACAATTTAGAATCGCCAGTGCACCTAACCTGCATGTCTTTGGACTGTGGGAGGAAACTGGAGTACCTGGAGGAAACCCACGCAGACATGGGGAGAACATGCAGACTCCATGCAGGGAGGACCTGGGAAGTGAACCCGGGTCTCCTAACTGCGAGGCAGCAGCGCTACCACTGCGCCACCATGCCGCCCTGCATATTATTATTGTTAATAAATTTTATATTTAATATGAAATGATTAGTATGGCCATAGGGTAGTCCTGCTGTGTCACATATCCACAGTCTCACCATCCTTACCCATGTGAGGGCTGCTCATTCTGTCTGTGCTTTTCTGCCACATCCCTAAAGACATTCTTGTTAAGTTAATTTAAGATTCCAAACTAGCCTTCTGCGAGTGAGAGTGTGGGTATGGGCATAAGTGGGTAGGCCTCCGTGTTTTGTGCCCTGAACCTAGTGCTGCTGAAATATGCTGCTACATTCTGTGACCATTCACCAGATTACGTTTTTTTTGAGAATGTGATGCTATATGTATTTATCGTTGGATTCGATTTATAACTGGTGTAGTGTCTAATAGTGCCCAGTACTGTGGCCATATTATGTAGGGGGGAATCTTGTTGATTCATTGAACAATGAGGATGGTGCTTGAGATATGCCCACTCCCTTATTAAAAGACCACACACTTAAATAAAGTAGTTCTTTGAGGTGAGACAGAAGTTTTGAGGTATTGTACTCACTAATCATAGTGCTGGAGAATTGCTACGTGTTGCAATGCAAAACGAATTGCACCATACATGTGACAATAAGGCCCAGACTTAACCTATACACACAGACCTAAGTGTTAGCTCTTGGGACTTGGCTTCCAGTCACAGACGAGTTTAATGTTTATTACACTGATGTTATTGTCATTGCCGTTATATTCATTGTGAGGAGTACATGTTTGGCTCCAGAGTCCTGTGTTCAAATTCTGTCTGTGTGAAATTTGTATGTTTCCCTTGTGAGTGGATTTCCACCAGATTCTCCATTTTCTTATCTGCATATTAGTTTAAATAAAAAAAAAAACTATATTGGCTGTATAAGTGCAGTATCAGTGTAGGTGTGCATAGTTGTGCCTTGGGATGAGATGGTAGGTTTGGTCCTTTCCTTATATGCAAAAGGGTAGATTCAGATTAAAGGAGATTTGTGTTAATTATCTTGGTCATACTTTCCCCTATGCATTTTGCTTTATCACTTTGACGAATGATAAAATCTTAAGCGGAATAATACCAATGTGATATAAGAGTTCAGTTGTACCTTTTGCAGATAGATGGCAAAACAAAAACGGCAAAGGATTTATTAGATTCCTGCTAGTACACTTGTAATACTTTTGTCATTTATTTATGACTTACTTACTGTAACTAAATCAAAATCCTAAAAGGAGTTGACTTTTGTTTTTCAGGAGAGGTTGATTTACAACTCTTCTGTAGATGGATGTGGGTGTGTGGTGTACCCTTTTATGGACGGGATCCCATTCAGGGTTTGTCTTATCTTTAAACCCAATGCTTTGTGACGTGGTAGAAAAATAAGCGCCTTTGTGAAATAGCTGGATAAATGGATGGAATTCCAGAAGCAGAAAAATAGCGCTTACTGACTCCTCAGGTGTCATTGTTTAGCTGTAAAAAAGTGAACAGAAGAAAAAGTAGAGAAAGCAAAAAATGGCATCTTCTTAAAAAAAAATCCTTGAAGAAACTATGTTCTTCCTTGGAGAACATGAAAGGAATTTGTGATCGGAGAAAGGTAAAACATTTCCCCTGTAAGCGGAGCTTATGAAATTATGCTAGTACACCCACGGATGAGCATGCCCTCCGAGACGAAACTGTTCTGTAACACAAAAAAATTCCTCACCTCCCCTGACAGGTAATTCCCCTTTGTGCGATTCTAGCCAAGGGTGTCCTACACAAAGATCTACATATTGCAAGGCCTCCCGAAATAATCAGAAGGCAGCCACTTTATTGTGTCATGTTTTCAGAGCGTGCCTGCTGCCACTTGCACAGCATGACTACTGATTGACGTCACTTTCTTATTTTCATATAGGGATTCCTTCAGGTATCACACTCCTCTGTTTGTACATGTCAACCTGGCACATTGTTGTGTGTGACCTTTACCTGGCTTATCTGAATGTGCAGTGTAAGATTATACAGAAGTGATGAACAAGATTGCTATTCTTCCGGCCGAAGGAAATGTCATTTTTATTTTGTGTGGGCCCCAATGCCAAGGGTTGCACAGTTTGCCCTAGGTTTAATTTTTACTGCATTGAACTTGTGTTTTGCTTCCTTTTGGTACATTTTGTTTAGATTGATACAATTTTGAACTTATAACCTTTAATACGATCATTATATTTTGAGGAAAAAAAAAACAATAATTGGTGCGTTTGTTGACGTGCCACAGGTCCTCTCTTCTTAGTAAAAATGGCTGGTGACATTTTCGTGTCAGATTTTATTGTGGTTTTGACTATTTGCTTTATTTGGAATCCATTTCTCAAAACTTGTCCAAGTGAAATGAAAACCGGCACAGGATGTCAGTCTGTCTGTGTATTTCATGTCTGTTATGCGCATGCCTGCCAGTAGAGGGGAACACTCGTCTCTAGTACTGTCAAGGCCACTGCGGTAGATCAAAAGCAAGTTGGATTGGGGGTAATTGTCCCAAAGTATAGCAGCATATATTGGTTATTATAATATAATATAGTGACCATGCTGACAATGATGGTTCCAGAAAGGCTGTTGGCGAGGAACAACTTTACAGATGGATAAGAAGACAACAAATCACTGGAGGGCCTCCTTCATCAACAGATGAGTAGAACCTTCTATGAATGGCTAGTTATTGCCTCAGACCATAGTTCAGTGGCATTCAGAGGTGGCACTTCACTGATTGACTTTATGAACATTTACATTATGATCTAAACTTGTCATTCAGACTGGTGCTTTTCTATAGCAACCTGCACTTCCAGGTTAAATTTAATGATGAGCTCTGATTCTCCCTTTGGGCTTCTGAATCGCATACCACTAGTATGTTAGTGCAGTGTTCCATCACCTACAACAGCTAGTATTCTCTGCTGCTTGCAGGGGTACAACAGTGATCCATCTAGGAGATCTCATCACATATTCAGAAAAGGTGTCCTTGGTAAGCCTGCCTGGTGCCATATTCCAACAGAGAAACGACACAACAGGACTGGCACCCACAGAGAAAGGCCACACGTAATTACCAGACCAGTATGGAAATTATGGCTATCAACTACTCCTTGATCCACACTTGTTGGAGTCCAGCACCAAGGTAGAGGAGCAGAATCACAAAGATGGTTAAACATGCCAAAGAATTCCATAACACATAGTTGCTTTATCTTAAGCCATGATGATTGTACTCAGTCACAACCTTCACATTTTTCCCCTTTGTCAATAGCTACTTTCCTACGGGTTGTGAAAGACATTTTTTATCCACTTGCCAACTGTTTTCTACATCTCCAGAATGTAATCCTGACTTTATAGAAAAAGTGGAGAAAACTGTAAAATGAGTCTTTTTTATTCATTTATACTAGAGATTGCTCAGTGTTGTGCAAAATAAAGGACAACCAGCAAAGTAAACTTTCTCTGTGGCACTAATTATTCATGTCTGCTATGTCTGTCATGCTGGGTGGCTGGGCCTTTTCAAGATTCTCACCAAACACTTCTTCTTTCTCATTCATACTATCTCAAAATCTTTTTCCTGCAACTTGCACAAATCTCAACACACAAAGGGATACACTGACGTTTTACAGGCCACCCTGAGGTTGACTTCGAGAGTAATTCTTGAACCAGTTTTTAAGGTCTGGCTGTGGCCTGCAAGGGTTTGTAGCCATTTCATCGTAGTAACCCCAGATTTGACTGCATGCCTGAGTCTTGTCTATAGGCTGCTTACCCGCTGCCAGCAGACCTCTGTGATATAAAAAGAAGTAATGCAGTCTTCAGACAACCCACATACAGTATACATGTTGGCTGGTACTGGAGCTCTCCCATTCTCACATTTAGATTTTCCCCCTGCCTTATGCAATCTTAATGTCCTTTCTGTTCCGGAAACCTGTTACATCTGTTGAAACAAATGTCCCTAATAATTCTGTTCAACTGGTATATCAGACTCACCATACTTAATGCTGAAAAATACCTGATGCTTTCGGAAAGTACGCAGACAGCCTGGACAGTACAGTGACAGTGTAAACGACTCCCAGCCCCATCCAGGCACCGCATGATCATTAGAGGTCCCCGCTGTTAAATGATAAGTGACGGATGAGGTAAGGAAATGAGCAGAGCATTTATGCCAAGGGTCATCTGGTCCCATTTAATGGAAGAAAGCCCTGCTGAGTTTGGCTATGTCTCCACCATAGGAACTGCTGGTCAGGATATGTGTGTGTGTGTGTGCTTAGTGGAGCGTGGGTTTGAAGTCCGCTTGGCGCAGCTTTAACATTTTATTTATTTTTTTTTGGCTGCTTTGAGAGTCTTCACATTACATCTTTCCACTTGAGCAATACAATTTTATTTCTAAATCTTTTTAAAATCATCCCAGATAATTCTACAGTATATGAGAATCACTCCTTAGTATTGTTCACTACGAATGATGCCATATTATAAATGAAGTACATTTTGTTGAAGATAAAATATATTAAAGACTTACAGATCAATCTCTTTATTCCTAGAATACACATTGTTTTTAAAATTTAGAATCGTCAAAAAAATATATCAAAGGAACAAAACATCTAAAAATACCTCTTTTCTAAAAGTGGAGGATTATTCTGCTATATTTTGAGACTGTGGTGAATTCCCCCGTGGTTGTTTCTCTCACTAATTTTATGTTGTATGTTGGGCTAGTTTATCATTGCAAAACCTTGGTTCATGGTGTTTGACGCAGTCTCTTTATCAAATAGTTTAAAAAGTATACATAGAATGGAGTGTTATTGCCTCACAGTTCCAGAGTCCAGACCTAGACCTTCTCAATGTGACATGTGGACATTCTTTCTTAATCTATTTAGGTTTTATTCATAACATCAATTTCCCACAACTCTGTTGATTGTGGAATTGTGGTTGGCCTGGTGCGAGTCTGGGGGGTGTGTGTGAATGTGCCAGTTGCATTATATTGGAACAAGTAAGTTACGGAGATGAAAAAAAAGTTTGAATCTATACTAATAAAAGGCAAAGCCCTCACTGACTCACGCACTCATCACTAATTCTCCAACTTCCCGTGTAGGTAGAAGGCTGAAATTTGGCAGGCTCATTCCTTACAGGTTACTTACAAAAGTTAAGCAGGTTTCATTTTGAAATTCTACGTGTAACGGTCAATGGCGTCGACAATGTACTCCATGCTAAACTTTCTTATTTATGGCTCCATCTTCACGAAATTTGGTAGGCAGCTTCCCTGTGCTAACCGAAACCAATGTACGTACTTATTTCGGTGGTATGACGCCACTGTCTGCCGCCATATTGAACTTTCCAACGGTCTTTGTTACTTATGGGCCCATCTTCAAGAAATTTGGTACGCGGGTTCCCAACGCTAACTGAATCCTACTTACGTACATATATACGTCCATAGCCTGCAGCTCGGTCACCGTGTGAGGTGCCGTTGGGTCCCCCATCCCCATGCCTCCCACATTGTTGGCTCCCTGCCTATATAAGGCCGTCCGTCGCTCCAGTCTCTTCATTCCCTTCCTTGCTTCGCCACGGTATTCACGTTTCCCTGCTGATAACTGCAGCCTATTTATTTAATCCACGGCTTCTCCGCTGTTTTATTGTTCATTTATTACGATTATAGTTATTGTGTAGGTATTTTAGACTTAGTTTACATTGTTCAGGTACCCATTTCCTTTATCGTTCCAACCATACCCCCATTAACATGTCTATCGAGGTGATCACCATCGATCAAAGAACTGTCACTTACCAAATGGTTTCCATGCCTGGAGATGGCACCTGCCTTTTCCATTCTCTGTGCTACATATTGCACGGCCATATCAGGCTCACTCTTGATATCCGGAGGAACATTGTGTCTTATGTATTGAATGACTGGGATAGGTTCAAGGTGTGGACTGATGACGGTACAGGAGATAATTATACTACACAGGAGCACTATAAGAGTGAAATGCTTAAGCCCTTCACCTATGGTTCTGCATGTGAGTTGATGGCTGCCGCTGAATTGATCGGTTGTTACTATTTTACACCTTTGGGCAACCGGCAATGCCTCTTAAGCATCTTAGATTCAGAGGTGACGATTTGAGTAGTGGGCACTTCAATGTTTATGAATGTTTAAACTCTCAAAAGCTGGATGCGAAGTTATCGATGAAACTGGTTGTATGCTTAAAACGCTTGACAGATGCCGAATGTCACTTCAACACAATAAGTCCTGCAAATACTGTCGTAATTGAAACAAACAGCAGCAATCCAAGCTGTGAGATTTGAGGCAAGATTGCTTTTCACATGGCCAACTGTACGTTGTATGCTCAAGAGTAAGCTCAGCGTACAGCTTGGTCGTATTACAACTGGAGGGCTGACCTGGCAACGTGACATACAAAGAGATCCTTAACAAATAATTATTGGTATATTTTCCCTCAGTTTAAAAAGGTTTACTTTTCTTCTTAATAAAAATTGTAAGGCAGCACTTCGCCGCTGCGAAGCGCGGGTATTTTGCTAGTATCCAATAAATGAATTGTTTCCCTATTATAAAAGAAAATCTTGAGACAAGACTATTGCCAAGAGATTTTTTCGAGTCCCGCCCTCCTGTCAACCATTTCATGTTAACGGCCTGCGCCCACAGTCCTCTCACCTGTCATTCGTGTGAATGCTTTTGTCAGACACAGTTCCTGCGCTCTCAGCTCTTATAAATTTTTATGTTTTCCTCACTTTAAGTTTCCAATAAAAGAAGATGTATTATGTCCAAATCTTAATGAAGAATTTCATCCTGAAGAGTTATTAACAGAAGAAATGAGTACACGGGCAATCCTAGCACCAAGAAACGATGAAGTCAAATGAATTAATGTGAAAATTGTCAATTAGTTACACTGCAAATGGGTTAAATGTGTATCAATAGACTATGCTGAAACAGTTGGTGGTGACCATGCAGAAGATAAAAACATCAAATTACAATATACCGAAGAATATCTACAACCGTTAACACCATCCGGTCTTCCATCAGCCGAATTACTGTTGAAAGATGGATGCGTAATTTATGTATGAGTGATGGGCTATGCAATAGGACAAGATTAGTTGTATTCAAAATTGGTCGAACAATTCTGACATGTAAAATTTTAACAGGCAACAAAAAATGGTAATGTAGTACATCTTCCGCAGAAAACATAAGACACCAAATGAGATCTTGATATGCCATTCATATTAAAGCGTTTTTTTTTTGCTATGACAATTAAGAAATCACAAGGACAAACATTTGAAAAAAACGATTTACTTATTACAGCGAAAGAAACGGTATTCAATCACGGGCAATTATAAATTGTGTTATCACGATGTAACTCCAAACATGGAATCAAAATTCAATGTGATATTGATAAAAAATAAATTGTTTTTACTGAAGTTTTACAGTAAAAGAGTAACTTTAAAAAGTATCTGCATGTTAATTTTAAAGCCAAACAGAACAAAAACGTATTACGTAAAAAAATACCTCTAATGCAACATTAAACATACTTTTCTTTCAATTTATTACGTTTTGCTAATTTTTACTATGGTTCTCCATATTTGAGTACGTCATGTAACAATTTCACCGCACTCTCTACACATGACAATAATGACCCCATAATTCAGTTACCTCCTTGGTGCTGTCTCTCACAGTAACACTAAATTACAATTTCCTTAGTTCTTCAGTTTTTTCTTTTTACATTATCAAGACTCTAAGTTGACCTGGCGTGAATCACTGAGGAAGTTCCCAGAAGGTTCTCTTTCTAAGATCCTGCTTTCTGGCTCTGAATTAGGTTAGAAAAGTGAGAGGATCGATGGGTTGTGAGACTTCTGTTCTTTAGTACTTAATACTGAAAATAAATAAATACTGTATACAGTAAAGAGGTACACATTAATCTTCTTATATAATACGCTACCGTTGCTATCCATTTGTCTGTCCAGGATTTTAAATCACCTGTAGCTTGCAAACCGTTGACCTATTGACCTGAAATTTGGTACACATATACTACATGACGTCTACTGTCCCTCCAAGGTTATTCCTCTTTTTATTTTTATTTTATTTTATTGTAGAATCAACTCTCGGCAGTGGCCAGCAGGGCGGCGCATGCATACGGCGCCGTTCTCATCCGTACCACCTTCGCCGTCACTTCCCTTACCTCTTCATATCATAAATTATTCTTGAGGCAGATTGAAGACTTAAGCGCCAGCTTAAGTGGAAAATTAAGGAACTTGTACTAAGTAATTGCAACACAAACACTGACTTAATCTGTTTTAATGCAAAAAGGTGCCGATGGAAGAGGAGCAGAAGCGGGCCGCTAGGGTTGAGAAAAGAAGAGCTGCTCAGGAAGCAACAAGCGGATCAACCTCTGAGCAAATGAACGGTGAACATACAGAGAAAGAATATGAAAACTAGGAATGCTCACGTCATAAGTATTCACTGCACGTTACTGGTAAATAATAATAAACCAGTTATTCATACAAAATTGAATTTACAGTGACATTTTTAGTTTTGCTTTGTGAAAGTGTCACAAAGTTTGTGTCATGAACATAGGAAGACACACATCCCCCCCCCCAGTATTCCTGTCCCCCATCCCATTACTCCATTCTACCAGTTGTTGATTAAGTGTTAGCAAGAGATATCGCCTGTCAGTCCTTATCCCACCCACTGTATCGCCTATGTCTCTTTATTATTTCCCAGTTGAGCAGTTGTCTAAAGAGAGGTGGTGGTGGTGGTGGTGGTGCAAGTGGGTACTATCAGGATGCAGTCTGCCACAAGCAGAAGTGGACATGCTGAGAGTTCGCTTAGCGCCAGTGCAAGTGGATAAATGGGAGTGTGCAGTGACAACAGAGTTCCTTGCTTTCCTCCCCAAAAAAAAACTTTAGAAGCCCTCAAACACATGCATTATTACAATAAATAAATAATATGATATGCTCAGATCATACCATTTTTTAAGCCTGAGCAGGGAAGGTGCCAGTCCATCGTAAGGCATTAGAATCCAATCTATTGGTATGGGAGGCTGGAGCCTCACTTGGCAGCATTGGGCACAAACAAAGGGTCCGCCGCCTATTGCAGGGCCCACTTATGTACACACCCACAATCACACAGGGCCAAGCTGGAATCAGCAGTTAACTTTAACACATGGCAGGCAGTTTGTTTGTAGTACTTAACCGAGTTAGACCTTGTACTTCAAACTCGGTTTTGAATTTTGCTATGCTGTGTGACCACGAGCAAGTCCCTTCACGTGCCTGTGCTCCCACTAGACATATCTTAAGTGTTGTAAGTTGCCTTGGATAATCTGAAATGATAATAATCTTTGAGAATGTGAGAGGAAAACTGGAGTGACAGGCACCAAAGGAAAATTGTGCAAGCGGGCTTGTGAATCAGACCTAAGATGCCGGACTACCACTAACCACGCTGCCTCTAAATAACTAATTAAACAGGGGTGGTGGCATGTTGACACACAGTTTAGTTCTTCTGCTTCACGGTCAGGTAGCTTAGTTTGGATTACTGCCCAGTCATGTTCTGTGTGCAGTCTTCCTGTTCTCCCTGCACCCATTCAGCTTTTCTTGCCCAAATCTCAAAGACATGCAGGTTACGTACAAGTGGATGTACGTGTGAGAGGGCTCTATAAGGTATCAGCAACCTGTCCAGGCCTGATGCCGTCAAGATAGGCATCCAGTAGATCACGGGTGTCGAACTCCAGTCCTGGAGGGCCGCAGTGGCTGCAGGTTTTCATTCTAACCATCTTTTTAATTAGTGACCAGTTTTTGATGTTAATTAACTTCTTTAGTCTTAGCTTTAATTAGCTTGACTCAGGCCCCTTAGTTGTTTTTTTCCTTAATTAGCAGCCGGACAGTGATGAGACATAAAACAAGCAGGACATGACCAGCTCACCTGTACCCATCAAACAAAATCTGACAATAAAGATGAAGATCTCAGTAAGGTTGATCCTTCAGGTTACCAAAACATTTTAGGAAAAAAAAAAGAATATCAACAGTTTTGGAAATGTCTGCTGTGGCACAAAGAGAGCAGCAACAAGGCATGGAATTGAATAACGGGTTTAATTAACAGCAAGAATCAGCTTCTCATTAAGGAACTGGTTGGAGTTTGAAGCCCCAAATTAGCTGGTCATCTGTTGGCTCGTTTCATGTCTCATTTCTGCTTGGCTGTCATTTAATGAAGAAGAGAATCAATTCAGAAGACTTAATCCTTAAAAACAGGGCTATTAGAATAGAGGGAAAAGAAGTTAATTAGCAGTGAAAACTGGACACTGATTAGGAAAAGGGTTAGAAAGAAAACCTGCACCCTCTGCGGCCCTCCAGGCCTGGAGTTTGACACCCGTGCAGTAGATGAATGGATGGATTTAAACAAAAAATAAAACACAGCACTCTACTTTCACACAAATCCCTTTCATATTATTGCCTGCACACTCCTGGAAAATCCCCACATTCTTGTCTGAACACCACTAGCAAATTGTTAGCAAGAAACTGAACAGTCCTTGAAAAGCCAGAGTCACTGCCGCTTCTACCCTTCTTATTTTATAAAGCCCTAAGTCTCTTGTTCTTTTCTCTTCCATTTTCTGTCAGTTGTATGCCAGCTATCATTTCGCTTACAGAGACACATGCAAGTGGGTTTGCATGGCTGTTTGGGTTCCACATTCCTTCTTACTTTGTCACCATGTTCAGCTCTTGTGAATACAAATAAATGTGAAGACATTTAGAGAATTATAAAGAAGCCAAGAGCAAGTTAAGAGACCTCAATAGAAACTGGATGTGTCTATTTAAAAATAAAGAGTGACAGTACAGGACATCTGCGGTTCGGCACAATCAGTTTACACAGTTGCCTGAAACTGATAAACTGACAATGGAAATAAATAGGTACTAAGGATAGAAATAAAATTTTCCCCTCTGTGGTAAAATAACACATCCCCCTCCAAAAACAGCCAAGTGTCTGTCTGCCTTAAGAGTTGCAAAGAGCTCAAGTTCCATTACAGACTTTTGTGGCTTCCGCTGTGTTGTGGTCTCTGTAGGGACCACCCACTTCCTCTCTGGGTGTCGACGTATTTCCTTTTACAATTTTTAGAAGCAGCTCTTTCCATTTTAAACTTGTGATTAGCATCCATGTTGCAAGATTAGCAATCAGAAAGAAAAAAAAAAAGCTGAAATTTTCAACAAAGAGGTCAGGCCTGATAAGGCGAGAGTCACATTAAAAAACAGTCAATGGGTGACAGCACCCACTTGACTCCTTGTGCTTTTATCTTGCATTCAGTTTATTTTCAGTCTGAAAGTATCCATTACACTCTGTCAAAGTGTACAGACCACTGGTCAACTAGGCAGGCAGCCAGAGTTCATGGTTAGGGGCAGTAGGAAAAGCACTGGCCGCCTTTTTTGTGTATGAAACTAAAGCCATTCTAGGTGGTCCACTGTTGTGAGCATATGCCTCTGCTCTCCCTACCATGAAGCAGAAATAAATACTTTGCCTCAGAGTGGAAATTAAAGTGGATCCCTACCAATCCTTACTAAGAGGGGTGATATCATGTAGAGGATTCTAGTCATTGATTCATGAGAGCTTCAAATGCAGAATTCAAGTAAGTGCCCCCATAACCTGCCATCCTACAAATATGCACTAGCATAGAAAACACATGAGCCTGGGTATGAAAGGCACTATATAAAGCAAACACTGAATTACTGATAAGGAAGTCATACATACATTCTCAGACATACACAAAGTCGCTTACATAAAACCAACATCATTCATAATGTGGGAGGAACACCCTCACAGGCTTGGAGAGAACATCAAAATGTGATTCAGGCAGCAATCGGGAGTGGGCTTCAAGCCTAGGATGCAAAAGTCCTAAGGCAGCACAGATAACCACTGCAAGTCATACAGCTTTCTTTATTTTTGTACCAGGGATTCCCAGTCCAGGGGGCCACAGGGTTGGCAGGTTTTTATTCTGCCCAGTTGCTTCATTAGATGTTGATCCTCAAAGATAACAGTACGTGGCTTGTTAGGACATTCAGGACATTCTTTTATTGCAGACTAGGTGTGCTAGACATCTAAGACAGGTTGAAATCTAACATTTGTTAGATCTCTGTTATATGCCATTTGCTATGGGATTCCTAAAAGCAGAGTTCATGTTTGTGATGTGCCATCTGTTGGAATGATAGAGACAAAGCAACCGGACTGACAAACACTAATCCCTTTGTTAAGGTGGATTTTGTTTTTCTAAGCACCTCAAATAATTACTTTGTGGTGGATTAGTAATTCTCAGTCTTTCATTTTTTTTTTCTCTTCTATTTTTTTTAATCTTTATTACAATGTAAAACAGATACTTCATGATGAACTAACAGTTGCATAGATGAGACTATGAGTTATAAGGTAAACGTTTGTCACTTTGCACCTCATTGTTAATGGCAACACATTAAGGAGACAAGAAGCCAGGAGGACATGTGAGAGAAACTCAATAAAGAGTTAAGAATCTTAAGAGAGAGTCAACTGAAATGAAGCCATAACCGCTTAAATAGCAATAATTTACTTCTAATTAACAAAATGGCATGGAACAGTACAACACTTCAGGACCAAATCTGTGGACCCCTGTTCTACAATGAGGGGGTCTGCATCATGTACAAGACCACTTGGATGTGCTTTGTAAACTTGGTAAAATGTAGCACAACTCACTGTAATGTTTTCTCTGTTCATGCTGGATGTAATCTTCCTTCTGCTAAACACTAATGTCATCTTTGATGCTTACCTACAGAGTAATCAGTGGTTCGGCCCTTTACAGAACACATGGAGCCACTGGTGAGGTCCTGTGGTTCTTCTCAGCTACGCAGGTCTGCTGATGAACATTGTCTAGCAATGCCGCCTCAACCTGGCGTCAGTTCTCAATCCAGACTCTTTTAATGTGTAGCTCCTAACTAATTGAATGAGCGGTCCATCACCGTTTGAACTTCTGACTCCCTGAATGTTTTAAAAAGGCTCTTCTTCAGTGAATTTCTGTCCAGCTGTAAGGCTTTTGTAATCTAGGAAGTGTAACTAACTTGTATTCTGTTCTGAGCTGTTCACCTGTGATGATCAATGTGTAACCTTGGATGTACAAGTACCTCAGACTGAGCTTTATTTGATGATGTTGACCTCCTTTGCAAATCACTTTGGATGAAAGTGTCTGCTAATCAAATCAATGTAAATGTAATAGTTGTCTTCACCTTCCTCCTAGAGTACTTAGAGGCACTCTTAAACACAGAGATTTTTCCACTTCTGAAGACAATAAAGTATCCAATGTCTTATTTCTCTGCTTTTATAGTTTCTTGCAAAGAAACAAGGCAGGAGCAAGCTTGGGACAGTTAATCCTAAGGACATGGGCTGAGCATGCAGACTCCATACTTATAAACTACATCAAAAAAGTAAAGGAACATTTTGAAAACACATCAGATCTCAATGGGAAAAAAAATCCTGCTGGATATCTATACTAATATGGACAGGGTAATGTGTTAGGAACAAAATGATGCCACATCGTTTGACGGAAATGAAAACTATCAACCTACAGAGGGCTGAATTCAAAGACACCCCAAAAATTAAAGTGAAAAAATGATGTGGCAGGCTAGTCCATTTTGCTGAAATTTTATTGCAGCAACTCAAAATCATATTCAGTAGTTTGTATGGCCCCCACATGCTTGTATGCATACCTGACAACGTTGGGACATGCTCCTAATAATATGACGGATGGTGTCCTGGGGATCTCCTCCCAGATCTGGACCAGGGCATCACTGAGCTCCTGGACAGTCTGAGGTGCAACCTGGTGGCGTCAGATGGATCAAAACATAATGTCCCAGAGGTGTTCTATTGGATTTAGGTCAGGTGAGCGTGGAGGCCAGTCAATGGTATCAATTTCTTCATCATCCAGGAAATGCCTGTATACTCTCACCACATGAGGCTTGTCATTGTTGTGTACCAGGAGGACCCTAGAACCCACTGCACCAGCATAGGGTCTGCCAATGGGTCCAAGGATTTCATCCCGATGCCTAATGGCAGTCAAGGTGCCACTGTCTAGCCTGTAGAGGTCTATGCATCCCTCCATGGATATGCCCCCCCAGACCATCACTGACCCACCACCAAACTGGATATGCTGAACGATGTTACAGGTGACATAATGTTCTCCATGGCTTCTCCAGACCCTTTCATGTCTGTCACACTTGCTCTGGGTGAACCTGCTCTCACCTGTGAAAAGCAAAGGGCGCCAGTGGTGGACCTGTCAATTCCGGTATTCTATGCCAATCGAGCTCCACGGTGCTGGGCAGTGAGCACAGGGCCCACTACAGGACGTCAAGCCCTCCAGCCATCCTCATGAAGTCTGTTTCTGATTGTTTGGTCAGAGACATTCACACCAGTGGCCTGCTGGAGGTCATTTTGTAGGGCTATGGCAGTGCTCATCCTGTTCCTCCTTGCCTAAAGGAGCAGATACCAGTCCTGCTGATGGTTTAAGGACTTTGTATGGCCCTGTCCAGCTCTCCTAGAGTAACTGTCTGTCTCCTGGAATCTCCTCCATGCTCTTGAGACTGTGCTGAGAGGCACAGCAATCCTTCTGGCAATGGCACGTATTGATGTGCCATCCTAGAGAAGCTGCACTACCTGTGCCACCTCTGTAGGGTCCAGGTATTGCCTCATGCTACCAGTAGTGACACTGACCATAGCCAAATGCAAAACTAGTGAGAAGACAGTCAGACAAGTTGAGAAGGGAAAAATATCAATGGCCTCCACCTGTTAAACCATTCCTGTTTTGGGGGGGCATCTCATTGTTGCCCCTCTAGTGCGCCTGTTGTTAATTTCATTAGCACCAAAGCTGCTGAAACTGATTAACAATCCTCTCTGCTACTTAACTAACCAGATCAATATCCCAGAAGTTTCATTGACTTGATGCTATACTCTGATTAAAAAAGTGTTCCTTTAATTTTTCTGAGCAGTATATTAATTTTGCCCCTGTCTCCTGCGGGTGTAGAACAGCAGTGTCAAAGATGGCCACACTTCCCTCCTGCAGTATATAGAATAAATCTGTGAATTTGAGTATAATGGAAAAGATAAAAAGAAACAAAGAAAAATCATATTCTCAAACCTACCTAATCCAGTTCAGGGTTGTTTCAGACCAAGGCCTGTCCGGACAGTTTTGGATGATACAAGGCAGGAATCAATAAAGGGTTCAAGTCAATCACAACTGTATATATGTATATACTGTATATATTTATTTATAAAGGTTTAATTTGAGACATTATTAGAGTACACAGTTCCATGAAAAGCAACAATAAATCCAGTGGTATACAAAAGAACCCTTGGGTCTCCTGAATTTGTGTTCATCACTGGATTTCCTCTGTTTGCTGAAGGCAGCAGGGTGCACCTTTCATATAAACAAAAGGCTTGTCGATCTTCTTCCTCTGAGCCCACAGTAAACACTATAGCCGCAATCATGTTGGAACAAAAAGCAATCCCATGCTAATATAATTATAATATCGGAAACCAGAAAACCATAATCTTTTATCTGCTAATTAAGAAGAGCTGTGAGTTTAAAAGCAGCGGCCCATCTGTAAGAGAAGAGCTGCACTACGGTGTCGCTTCCTGCCATGGCCTCTTGATTAACCCACCAGAGCTGCAGGTCTGACTGCACACACAAACTGCTGATTCATTGCTAACGTACCGTACTGTCAAGTAAAGCAAACCCCCACATGTAAGAGCTATTTCTGATGTAATAGTAAAGGAACTATATATATATTAAATAAATATTACACACTAACACACACGTATAATCTAAGGTAACCATATGTTTGTGTAAGTGTTATACTTACGGATAAATATTTCCTGAAAGGACATTGGCTTATTGGCTCCCAAATCCAAGGCAATTTGTTTGAATCCCCTACTTGGGTGCTGTTTGTGTGAAAGTGGCCCATTCTCTCGATGTCTGTCCGAGTGTGAGTGTGTACATGAGAGGACCTAGTGATGGACTGACACTCTGTCCATGGCTGGGCCCTGCCTTGTGCCACCTGCCATCCTTTATTAGATGAGGCAGACTGACAACTGAACCTTGTATTGACAATACAATATATGTACGGGTGAATACTTTTTACATATGGCTTGCGAAAGGATTTGACAGACATAGGAAGATGTTTGGGGGCAGTTGCCTGGATACTTGAGTTAAGCTTCTAAAGATGAAAGTTTGGTTCCATGAACAATAGGACTCAACAGACTTCAGTCCAACAGTAGAATAAAATGATAGGCAAACATGGCAGTTTTAAAGCCGGACAGGGGAAGTGATGTCATCAGGGCATGGACCGAAAGTGACGTCCTCGAGTCCAAGCGAAATTTCCTGCGGTAGGTCTGCTGATGAGAAAGAGGAAGGATCAGTGCACTCTGCCACCTCCTGGCCTGGCACAGAAATAACCCTTTGTGAGCCCTTCAGCTGCCTCCCATGAGCATGTGTAACACCACTATTACTAGGGAGGCTAATTTCTGAACATAATACGAGTTAAAATTTTATGAAGGCTATATATACTTTTGAAGGCATTAAATGTTAGGGTAAATTCTTATTTGTGAGGATTTGTAAAGATACTAAATGTAGGGGCACTTGCTGAAGCTGCTGTGTTTATGGCTGAGCTCTTTCTTAAAGTATGGATAAGTAATTCTAAGCGCTCGCCACTATGTGTGCATGAACATTCAAGGATGAAAACTTTGAAGATGCTATATAAATATGTGAAGAATTTGTGAAACAACAAAATCCTTTCAGATTCTTTATATACAGGTATATGGATTAATATCTTTTGATGTGTTACATCTATAAGTACATATTTTCTAAAAGAACTATTTATACAGCTATTCGGTGTTTCTAGTTATATGGGTAAAGTGAAGGCTTTCAGTGTGATGGTGCAACCTTTCTAAAGATATTGAAAGAATGGATGAACAGTTTAAGGAAATACTTTGTACAGCAGCCTATGAAAAGGCAAATATTTTATAAAGACAATATATGTATGTTTGAATACTTTTTGAAGGCAAGGTAAATATTTTCTAAAGGCTATGTATGAAAGGGTGAATATTTTCCAAAGGCACTATATATATATATATATATATATATATATATATATATATATATATATTAATGGGAACAGCTGTTGTGCTCACTTCTGTCCATAAATTTTAAACGGAGTAATGCCTTGCTCTTTTCTGAAGAGCTGCCTCTAGATCTTTTTTGGCCTAAACTGGTTATACTGAGAGCTTTTTTATGTGGATTTTCGACCATTCACTTATAAATATTTCAAGGCCCCTGTATTGCCAAGGTCAATACTAAATGTGTTGGCTCCTGAAGTCTTGGCTGTAACCTGGAGAGCTTCAAATAAAAATCAGGCAAGTTATCTGACAGCAGCTTACAGGTGTAAGATTTTGTTAAGCATCCAGCAGAGGGCATGGAGAGGCCTAGAAGGTGCACTGGGAACTTAAATGCTCTGGGAAGTAGGGAGAAGTCTTAAAATATTTCTTTTATCTAGCTTTAGTTTTCACAATCCCCATAGCCTGGGGCAAGCAAGGCCCAGATTAAGAGACATTCTACTACTTAGACCCAAAGAAACACAAAAACATATGATTTGAATGTTAGAAACATTCGTTGGGGGGTTAGAGGGTGGTTGGGTTTAGCAGATTGAGACGTCAACGAGACAGTGAGAAACAGGAGGGGGTCTGACAGGAGAGCAGGCCTGCGGATAGATAGTCTGCTGCTCTGTGCAGGAATCCTCTCCAGTCCTGGTGCATTCAGCTGCTTCCATGGCTGCACTTTGAGGAGACAGATTCAACTGACCCCAGAGAGAAACAAAGACACGTTTTACTTTTTAAAAAAATGATTAGCGGTTGTTCCCAGAGCTATACTGTGTATTTGTCTTCAGGAGATGCCCTGAAACAGATCTTTTTTTTTCAACTGCAGGTTATTGTAATCAGAGATAAACAGAGGGGGGGAGAAACAGACAATACTTACAAAACAGAGCAAATGATTTCTACAGGGCATCACACTGGTGGATTTGAATAAAGAGGACAAATTGGCATTGTGTCACATTGGAGGAGCCCATCCATCCATCCATCTTCAAACCACTTATCCAGAGCAGCTTTGCAGGGAAGCTGGAGTGTATCCCAGCAAGCATTGAGCACGAGGCAGGTACAGTCCCTGGACAGGCTGCACATACACTCACTCACACACTTGTGGTAGTGCAGGGGTTAGCACTATTTGTCACTGCACCCCTTTGTCTATGTTGGTTTTTGTCGCCAGGAGCTTTTTCTACCTCACCCCATGATGGTTAAGATTAACTCTAAATTAGACCAGCCTGCATGAATGCTGCTGCTGTGTGCAAGGCTGTCTAATCCACTAATCGTTTAACTCAGACATAGAAAATGTAGATATAGTTGCATTTTCTTTTAGTTTAGTTAGGTCAGAACTACATTTAATGCCTTATACAGCAGCTAGCACTGTAGCAAGAAGTAAAAGTAGGATCCTATTATTTTACGTATCTTCTTTTAACTTGTAAAGATATACATAGTTTTGCTCTATTATTATGTTGCTGAAGCTAGTCATGTTTATACATCGAAATGTTTACTCTTTGATCACTTTTTTTAATTCCAAAAATACTGTAGATCATAAAAGCTGTAATTACAAGATCCCCAAAATCTTGGAACACTCTTTTCCCCATAGGCATTTAAAATTGAGTTGTTAGTGTAGCTTGGCGTGATGGGTTGCTTTGATTTCTCAGAAGCAGAATGAAAAGACATAAAGTTCTTTGAACCGTTTCAATCCTGACGTATATTTTTCTAGTTCTGCTTTTTTGTACTCCACAAAAGACATCACTAAGGTTCGTCATGACTTCCAAGACAGGCTTAAAATGGAACACCAGGTTTACATTATCATAGTTTTCTAATGGCCAAGTGTTATTTTATTTCTACCTCCACTTGTACTTCTCCGTTTGTCTCTGCAGAAAGTCTTTTCCCACCCAACTGCCAGATCATAAAATTATTGGCCATTACTTTCTGTTTGTTTTAAACATGTCTCCATTAAAGTGGAACATGTATATGTCCAACTAGTTACTCTCTGGGATAGGTGAGACATGTCTCCCATTGGCCTAAATTATCCTGGAACATTTCCTGTCTCAAAATCCAACATGAGTCACTTAGTCTGAGTTGTAACTGTATGCAATGTGTGATTACACTTACCAGCCATAAATGAACTTTTTCTCAATGTTTTTGGATCCACTTCAAAAGTCTGAGAAAATTGGACTAAGATTGACATTTGTTTGACATCTGCCATCTTGGACACTTGTCTGAAAAGTTCTCTTGTTAGAAACCACCCTAACCGCAGTGATCTGTTTTCTCTGTTAATTTACCAATACCATTTTTAGTTGCATCTTTATTTATTTCCTAGGGGGCTTTGCCCCCTACTCGCTTCACTCACCAACCCCCTGGCCAGTGCTATGTGCCAGCCCCTTTGTGGTTCTGCTGCTTGCGTATGAGGATGTGGATGTACAATTTAAACAGATTTTAATTTTCATGTAAAGTGTTACATTTGCATCCACGTGACGTATAACTGCCCGTGATTGCATTTTATTTCTTTCTCTCTATTGAATAAAACAACTTTTTTGAATGTTTGGCTCTGAGATTTGTTAATTGTCTTTACAAAAGCTATTCTAACAGGAAACTGTTAACGTTTTAATACAAACTAGCCAACCCGCGGTGTAGTATACGCTGCATAACTATTTATTGATGGGTGAACACTTCCTGAAAGACACAGTTGTCCAGATTAGGTGGGTTGGAGGATACGACTGTGAGTGAATGAAAAGATGGAGCTCTAGAGACAGCAACATACAATTGTCCGTGACTGAAAACTGGTTTTGGCAGATACAGGCATATCTTTTTGAAAGTTTGGCCCTGTGCCTTATTAATTGTCATTGCAAAGGCTAATCTAACAGGAAATTGTCTGCGTGTAAAAGTAAAAGGTAAATTTGTATCTGATGGGGTCAGGGAAATTCGGAGAATAAGGACAGTTTGTGAGTTAGGAGCTGTGATAGTTTTACACTCCAGTACACTGCGGTGAATGCTGGTAACAGTCAGTCTAGTGCCATTACAGAGACCCTTGCTGGCATGAGGTTTCTGAGAAGCATAACGACTGAACCAATTTTAATTTTGAGTTTATGCGGAGGCATGCCAGTGGGAGTAAGACTGTTAAGAAATTCTTTGGGGAATGAAAGTTGATCTGCAGAATCGTCTGTGACGATGGAGTCAACGCTGGTGAAAGTTACTTTGTCGGTAGGGATAAGTCCTCGAGAGCGAGGGTGGACGTGGGAGGAGGGTTAGAATTGGTGGGCGGGGCTCTGTCATACGTTCCCCATGACGTGGGAGGAGGGTTACAGTGGGTGGGTGGGGCTCTGTCATGCGTACCCCATGGTCGGGCGACTTGGTCGATTATATATATAGAAAAGCAGCTGGAACCGAAAAGAACAATGAAAAGTCAACGTGGCTCAGAGGTGCATTTGGACTGTAGCAGAGACGAAAGCGACAGAGGCTGTGTTTGGTGAGTTGTTGCGTGCGGGCACATGATCAGGCAGTGCGCATGCCTCGAGAGCGAGGGTGGATGTGGGAGGAGGGTTAGAGTTGGTGGGCTGGGCTCTGTCATGCATATCCCATGGTCTTAGAGTTGGTGGGCGTGGCTCTGTCGTGCTTATCCCATGGTCTCCGTCGTGCGTACCCCATGGTTGGGCGACTTAGTCAATTATATATCTAGATGGCATATCAAAATCTCCTTTGGTGTCTAATGTTATCGTGGGAGATGTACTACATTACCTTTCTTGGATACATTTGCCTTTATACAGTAATTCGTGTTAATGGTTGTAGTTATTCTTCGTGATATTGTAAGCTGTTGTTTTCACCTTCTGCACGATCACCACCAACTGTTTCAGCATAGTCTATTGATACGCATTTAACCAATTTGCTTTTTTACTAATAGACAATTTTCACATTCATTCATTTGACTTCCTCGTTTCTAGGTGCTAGGATTGCCTGTGTACTCATTTTTTTTGTTGATAACCCTATGTGATGAAATTCTTCAATAAGATTTGGACATAATACATCTTCTTTAATTGGGAACTTAAAATGAGGAAAACGTTAAAATTTATAAGAGCTGAGAGTGCAGGAAGTGTGTCTGACAAAAGCATTCACAAGACTGAGAGGTGAGAGTACTGTGGTCTTGTTTGAAAATGGTTGCTAGGAGGGCGTGGCTTTTAAAAATATCATGGCAATATTCTCATCTTGCGGGACTTGAAAAAATCTATTCCAAAAAGTCATGTTTCATCTCCTAAAAAGTATTTTATATAATAGAGAGATTTATTTTGGACTTTGGATTTGATTATTGGATTTCAATTTGTAATTGCTAGGGTTTTCCTCCAAGCTTTACTGAACAGTGACACACAAATATCAGCCTGATGGTCACCTATTATGAGATATCCTACACCCATCTGGATTTGTTACCTGCACCATTCTGAATTCAACTAAAGACTCAAAAAATACAAACTGACACATACATTCTAAATGCACCAGAGCTTCCGATAATGGAAAGTGGCATAAAAGTTTTACTTTGATATACAATAAAATGCTAAGGCCTGAGTGTGTGTCTGGTCCCCCAGAACAATTTGGCTTTGCTGATGCGAGTGAAAGAGGAAGTGCAGGTGTGAGATACACAAGGAGGAGTAAAGGTGTAGCAGACACGATGAGAGTTGTCTTTAAAAATGAGATGTATGAAAGCAGAGAGAAGGCAAGTAAGGCACCTCGAAATGACAGTGTCTAAGATACAGGCTTTACAGCAAGGCACTCAAGGGAGGACGAACCAGCTAAGAGAGATTCATATACACAAGGATACCAAGCAAAAGTCCTGCAGGTACACAAAGGGCAAATTGTATCTTATAGTCAGTCATCATCCAACCCGCTATATCCTAACACAGGGTTACGGGGGTCTGATGGAGCCAATCCCAGCCAACACAGGGCGCAAGGCAGGAACAAACCCTGGGCAGGGCGCCAGCCCACCACAGAATTCTAATATTTTTATATAAATACTATTACCTGTCTTTAACAAGTATCATGACTAAATATTATTATGTCTAAGACCAGTCAAATCCAAAAATGAAGAAAACCAAATCTAAATAATTTTATCCAAATCAGCATTTTATGAGTGCCCTGATCCAAGCCTGAATCAGCAATCTTGATTGATCAGAATCTGAAGAGTTTTGGGAACTTCCTTATTTTTCTTGTCTTTAAGTAATAAACTGGGTGGCATGGCATCACAGTTGTTAAGCTTTGATGCCTCCAATATTCAGTATTCTGGATTTTAACCCCATAACTTCTCTTTGGCAGTGTGGAATTTACACATTCTCTTCGATACCGAGTGTGGCTGCCTACTAATATTCCGGTTTTTCCTCCCACATTCCTAAAGATGTGCAGGCCCTGTGATGCATTGCCCGTCACAATCATAATCATCCCAACATCCTGCTTAGTTTAACTTTTTTGTTTTTGGATGACATTTTATTTATTGCTATTTTGCACGGTTTTCTCATGGGCTCCACCAACTAATTTACTGAAGTTAAGGCCATCATCTGTCACATTAGCTATATTGATGCAATGTAATTTCTTTTCCTATAATAATAATGATGGGTGGCATGGTGGCGCAGTGGTAGTGCTGCTGCCTCACAGTTAGGAGACCTGGGTTTGCTTGCTGAGTCCTCCCTGCGTGGAGTTTGCATGTTCTCCCCTTGTCTGCGTGGGTTTCCTCCGGGCGCTCCGGTTTCCTCCCACAGTCCAGACATGCCAGTTAGGTGGACTGGCAATTCTAAATTGGCCCTAGTGTGTGCTTGGTGTGTGGATGTGTTTGTGTGTGTCCTGTGGTGGGTTGGCACCCTGCCCAGGATTGGTTCCTGCCTTATGCCCTGGGATTGGCTCCAGCAGACCCCCGTGACCCTGTGTTCAGATTCAGCGGGTTGGAAAATGGGTGGATAATAATAATAATGTCTTTACATTTATGTAGCACTTTTCTCACTACTCAAGAGATGGTGAGATATTAGATAAATTATAGACCCAGTTTAACTGATAATTCAAACCTTTGCTTTGGCATTTGGCTTCTAGTTGTAATTTTGAACTCCTGTTTAACAATTTTTCAACTTCAGTTTTTGCTTAGCATATTGGCCTTGGTTTCTTGAATTTGCATTCAGTCATTATGACCCTCTGCCTGTACTCAGACTATTTGCACTTGCATTAGTATTACACTTAACTTTCTCTTGATCCTGTCACTCCACTGTCCCTCTAGAACAGGGGGGTCAAACTCCTGGCCTGGTGGGCCGCAGTGGCTGCAAGTTTTCATTCTAACCATTTTCTTAATCAGTGATCCGTCTTCACTGATAATGAACATCTTTTCCCTTCTTTTTAGTAGCCCTGTTTTTAAGGATTCAGTCCTCTCAACTGATTCTTTTCATCATTAAATGACAGCCAAACAAAAATGAGATGTGAAACAAGCCAAGAGGTGACCTTGGGGCTTCAAACTCCAGCCAATTTCACTCTAATCAGTTTCTTAATGAAAAGCAGATTCTTGCTGTTAGCTAAATCCGTCATTTAATTCCATGGCTTGTTGCTGCTCTCATTCTGCCACAGCAGACATTTCCAAAACTGTTGATTTTCTGTATTTTCTAAGAACACCGACAAAATGTTTTGGTGACATGAGCAGATCAGCTTTACTGAGACCTTCCCCTTTCTTTATTTTCAGATACTGCGTGATGGGCACAGGTGAGTTCTCATGTGGCGGCTCATTTTGTGTCTCATTATTGTTTGGCTGCTAATTAAGGAAGAAGAAACTAAAGGGGTCTAAGACCACTAAGGCAACAGAAGTTCATTAGCAGCAAAAACTGGTCACTAATTAAGAAGAGGTTTAGAATGAAAACCTGCAGCCACCGCAGCCCTTTAGGACTGGAGTTTGACACCCCTGTTCTAGAACATGCTGTTCTGTTTGGTTTTTTTCCCACCTTATGTCCTCCATGAGCCTGAATTGGATTAAGAATGATTGATTATGTACAAGTAGTATGTGTGTATAATTAGTGTACAGTCATGTTCAAAAGCAGCAAATGCAAGGCAGGAAACACTCCAGGACAGGACATTAGTCCGTCTCATGGCCACTCACATTCATAGTTTGATCTGATGAATTAACCTGACCAGCATGTCTTTGGGAACATGGGAGGAAACCTAGAGTGCCCGAAGGAAAAACCATGCAAATATGAGGAGAACTTACAAACTCAATAAAGTGAGAAGTCAAGCAAAATGACACCTTTTATTGGCTAACTAAAAAGATTACAATATGCAAGCTTTCGAGGCAACTCAGGCCCCTTCTTCAGGCAAGATGTAAGATGCAAGATTGACTACATCTTGCCTGAAGAAGGGGCCTGAGTTGCCTCGAAAGCTTGCATATTGTAATCTTTTTAGTTAGCCAATAAAAGGTGTCATTTTGCTTGACTTCTCACTACACTCACAATGGCTGCACGACACAACACAACAACCTAGTACTACAAACTCATTATAGTAGTTCTACTTTCTCAGAGTCCATTCAGTTTTGTAATGACATTTCTTGTAGAGAATTAATACCAAATAACCTAACCTTGAGTCCAAAACTCATCATTACCTATCTGCGATGGCAGAAACATGCTGAACTCCTTTAAAAGGCTCTTTTTGGTACTCAAATGTGGCACTTGGTGCCACTGCCCACCTGCCAAGTTGTTTTGCCTGCCTAAGGTAAAGTCATCCCTGATGGAGGATCGCTGGAATCGTGGGGTAGAGGAGCCCTTTCATTGGATTGGCTGGCCCAGCACTGACTCAGCTGTGGAATGGCCAATTGGGAGAGACAGCTTGATGGTGAGGTCTCTAAACAAATCCAAATCATATTATGTGATATCATCTACTGTTAAATTCTGCTCCCTACTTGTAAAATTTTTATTTTTATACTGCATTGAGGATTTGGTCTGTTCTGTGTTCCTTCTTTTTGACAGCCACTGCACACCCAACCTACCTGGAAAGGGGTCTCTCTTTAAACTGCCTTTCCTAAGGTTTCTTCCATTTTTTCCTTACAAGCGTTTTTTTTGGGAGGTTTTCCTTGTCTTCTTAGAGAGTCAAAGCTGTGCAGCTGTCAAGAGGCAGGGCCTCTTAAAGCCCATTGCGACACTTCTTGTGTGATTTTCGGCTATAGAAAAATAAATTGTATTGTATTGCACTTGGAGATGGCCCTTTGCTGAATTGTAAACCAGATTGAAAGGCATGCTGGAACTGCTGAGCACTGTCACTGCCATTACCTCCAATCTTGTTGAACCAGCAGCACTGGCTGCATTACAGATGTTCTATTGAACTTTTTTTATCAATAAGCTATGCAGTGACAAGATGGAGCAGACTGCAGTAAGGTATAGTCAGTGCATTTAGGATTGGTTTGAGGACACAAAGGAAGGAGTGACTGAGGGTTAAGGGTTTTTTTTTTTAGAATTGGTGAGCACAAAGGCCCACCACAAATCACCAAGACCACTTCCTAAAATGTCACCTAGAAACTCTCAAAGTGCCCTGCCGCTTGGGAAAACAAGCCCACTGACTGAGCTTGGCTGCCGCCTTCAGTTGGATTCATTTTCCTGTTGAGTGCCATGTTTTACAGCTGTAAAATAATGTTCCATATAAAACAAGTAAACTGCTACTCATTTAAGCTAATTTGGATAATTAGCTGCCTGGCATTCTTCTGTGAGCGCAAATCAAAAACATTTTGAACCCAATTTGGGAGGAAAAAAAAAAAAAACACTTAACACTTCAACACAATCAGTAATTCAGATGCAGTTGCCAAAGGTGTGCAGAAATCTTGGAACAAGGAAGAGATTTTCTTGTCTGTCTTTTTTAAGTGGCTGATATTTTTCATCAAAGCAAAAATACACAGACCTAAAGCAAAGCTTCAGGCCCTCCGGTTCTTACCAGAGGGGACATGAGGAGGATCCTTTCCTGACGTTTTAAAAAATGGCTTTCTAATTTTATATAGCACTTTACAAGAACAGCTTTACAGCTGGAACACAGGTAGGCTATGTGACCTGTTCTGAGCAATTCATTGCGACCACACTGAGTGAAGATGCCCGAGACATGAAAATCAAGTGTACTAAAAAAGGCTGGACTAAATCTTTCACAATAATAAAATATATATTCTCAAAGAGTAAAAATTTAGAAATATCTGAGCCCTGAGTAAACTTAGCTACACCTTTTAACAATGCAATGGCATGCCATTTTCACACCAACTTAATCCAATTCAGCATCAGTCCATCACAGGTCCCACACATGCCTATCATGCACATCTTTGGGGATGAGGGAGGTAAAAGAGAATATCCAAGAGAACACCCATGCAGGCACAGAAAGCACATGCAAACGCTACACGGGCAAGGAGCACCCTTGGGATTCAAACCCAGGATGATTCATGAGGCTGCAATGCTTCACACTGAGCTATTAAAATGTTGGAAAAATGTATAAACAGAGAGCTTTGGACTTCAAACCCCAATGGTGTGGGCTGAAATTCTGTTTCTGACACTGTGTCCATGAGTATGTCACTTCACCTGCCTGTGCTCCACTTAGGAAAAAAAAAAGGAGAAGGAAACCTGCTGCATCTCAAACTTTGTAAATCACCTTGGATAAAGGCATTAGCCAAATAAGTAAATTTTAACTGGGAATTCTAAATAAGTGTAATAGTGAGACTGGATATACCATATACAGTGTGAAACCTGGCCCCGGCACAGACAGACGGACAGCATATTTTTGCCCAACACACTTTATTTACACTATAAAAGTCCAGTGCACACTCACAAAACCCCAGTGCCTTCTGCACTGATTCCCCCAAGTCCAGGGCCCACAGTCTCTGTGCCTTTGTCCTGGCCGCCTCCCGTCCTCGCTCTCCAGCTCCGTCTGCTTCCTCCCGACTTCCACCAATCACTGGAGGGAGGCGGCCCCTTAAATAATGCCCCGGATGAGCCCCAGGTGCTTCCGCCTCTAGCCACGCCCAAGCGTGGCGGAAGTGTCGGCTGTCTTCCTGGCAGCTCTCCGGGTGCCACACAAAGTCTTCCCCGGCACTTCCTGGTGTGGCGGAAGTGCGGGCTCCCGGGATAATTAGGCACCGGGGCGCCGCCTGGCGGTGGCCACGGGTCCCTACAGGGCTGGGCTTCAAAGCCCTGTACCCGAGGCCCCCTGCCTAACCAGGACGGACGCCCACTCCGTCTGGAGGAGGCACTCGCCCTCCTCCGGTCCTCCAAGGCGTCCCGGCCGGGCTCCTGCCCCGACCGGCAACCGCACGGGATAAACCGGCATCGGGGCGCCGCCTGGCGGTGACCACGGGCCCCTACAGGGAAGGGCTTCCATGCCCTCAACCCGTGGCCCCAACAGAACCAGGACGGACGCCTCGCGGTCTGGAGGAGGCACAAGCCCTCCTCACGTCCTCCTGGGCGTCCCGGCCGGGCTCCCGCCCCGGCCGGGGCCACAACAGTATATCCACTGATATGTTCTCTTGTGGATATGTCGGGACTTGATTTTAATGTATAATTTCTGGAATTTTACAATGTCAGCCATATAAGTGGAATGTGGAAAACACACGTCATTGGTACACTGGATTATGATATGCTAACGGCTACCTGAGAGAGTAACCATGGAGCACACTGCCTTTTTCTTCTATGTGGGTGCGGTAATGCGTTGTATCAGTGGGTGCTCCTAAACTCTCTCTCTCTCTCTCTTTATTTTGCCAGAATACCCAAACTATTCCAAAGCAATGTTTGCACTGATTTGTGTTTTTTGTATCTCACACCCTCCTACACCTTTTTCATAAGAGAATCCCTTATCTACGATGGAGCGTTCGATCACAAGAATATACAAAGCTTTTAAATTAAACGTCGTTGAAGAAGTGAAAGAAATTGGTAACTGCGCTGCTGCAACAAAATTTGATGTGTCCGAGAAAATGATGTGAGATTGCAGGAGGCAAGAAGATGTTAAAAAAAAAAAAATGTAAGTGCTACATTTTTGAATGGGAGTATAAGTCGGGATCTGATTTTATGATTGATTTTTCAGGTTTCAAGACCCGACTTATACATAAGTATATACGGTACTTGTGTAACTCTGTCTTTCACCCATGTAAAGCTGAATCTGGCTTTTGAAATAGACTGAGACATCTAATATCCCAGTCATGCATACACAAAAACACATGTGAATTTTAATTTCTTTTATATTTTTGTAACATTTTAAAAGCACAGTGTGATGAGTTGTAGCCTCATGAATCTTCCTGGGTTTGAAACCCAAGGGTGTGCCTTGCCTGTGTAGAGTTTGCACGTACTTTCTGTGCCTGCCCGGGTGTTCTCTTGGGTATTCTGGTTTTCCTCCCACATCCCCAAAGATGTGCATGACAGGCACATGTGGGCCTTGTGATCGACGCTAAATTGGCCCAAGTCAGTCTGAGAATTGTCAATAGTGGCAGCTAAGTTTACTTGGGGCCCAGACTTTTCTATTAGTCTATTTTTTGAGCATATATATTTTGTATATACTGTATCAACCAAATAATGATCTTTTCTACAAATAGTTCTAAGAAATTCATAAATATAAATGTTTGAAATTTTCTGCTCCGTTTACCCTTTTCTGTAGAGATAGTTCCCTTACAGATATATGTCTCCCAATGATTGATAGTTTTGTAAAATTTGTTCTGAGATTTTTCAGGTAAGGAATACAGGAGTTTCGAGGTAAGGTAGTTCTACTCACTAATCGTGGTGATTATCACATGCAATTAAGAATTTCACTGGACTCTGCACACGAGACATTAATGACCCTAAAATCTACAAACCTGCAATTGTATCCCAACACTGATGAATACTAATAAGCAGTGCAGACACGGGTGCAGACAACACTGAATGGTAAAGGGGAGTAATGACTTCTTTGGAATTTTTACTTTTCATTAAGAAACATTTTTTTTCAAATTAGCAGACAGGTGGATGTAGTAGCAGTCAATGTTCCCTCTAAGGAGTAGCATAGAGTGAGCAAAAAACATTGTTTATGAGCAACATTTTGTTTAAGCCAAAAATTTATGAGCACCAATTTTCGCAATAAGTACGAGTGACACCGTCGGAATGAGCGATCGTGCGGGAAGTATGAGCAACGCTCTGAATTTGTGTGAGCGATCGCTCACGCGCTCAGCTTAGAGGGAACATTGGTAGCAGTGACATAACTGCTTTCCTTTTCCATTCAATGGTATCCGCATATGGATACAATTAAGGCAGAAACCTCTACAGAAAAAAGTAATTTATGGGTGAAAAGGAAATGTAAGCATTTTTTAGAAGATAAGAATATAAAAGGACAGCTCATTAAACAAAGAAATCAATTAACAGTAAGAATGACATACTAATTGTGAAACTGGTTGTAATAAACACCTGCAGCCACCAGGCACCCTAGGACAGAACCTGGGCAGCACTGTTGTAGAACAGGCTTGCCCAATGAGTTATGGATGGTGTATTAGGATTCCTCCAGTTGACCAAAATGTGTATTTGAGCCAAGACTGTAGTACAGGACCTCATGATGGCTAGCATTTATAAAGGCACAGTAATGTCTGACTGCATTGTGGCTTCTGATTCTTTCTTCAGGACTACATGATATTGCTCACTATGTAAGCTCAGTAAAATAAAGACTTGTGACCACTGCGATCTTGACTTCTCCACCCATTGTCACCCATAGTGCCTCCAAAGAACATCATATCCCCACTGTAAGACTTTTCTGAATTGCTTTTAACTGCACTTTATGAAGGTGGACATTCTATAAAATAAGGATTTATTTCAATATCCCCGCTGGTTTGCACTATGCTTTATTTGATGTATATTAGTGTTTGATGCTATTTTAAACTGCATGTTGTATTTTATAAGTTATCCCATTTTTTGAGACTGATGCTTTCCCTGTGCAGGGCTTTATTGATGTAGTCCTTTGGAAGTGTAGCTGTTGTTTTTTAGCTGGCTGGTATTGGCCCCTTTTATGCTGGTCAAGATGGAATTGAGGGCCATCCTGTTGCACTATATCAAACGCTGCTGTTCTGACTAAATATAGTAGCGAGAGAGCTTTTTGTGTGTATGGATTTGTGCCGCCTCGGCCACTGGGCATTGCTCAGCTACGTTAGAATTACTCCTACATGTTTCAGCAAAGAAAAATCAAACCTGCAGGCTGTGGATCTGCAGCAGAAAATACAGTTTATTTTTAAAATCAGGTGCTAAGTAAAGAAAAACAATCTGCAACGGAGTTGGTGAGAGGCGTTGGGCAGGATGATGAAAAAGCTTGAAGAGGAGGACTGTTCTCTTTTGGGATAGAGGGACACCACCATAGTAAAAGATTCATGCTTTGTGGAGGCAGTGACCTCAGCGTGAGATGGGCCTAATCTGATTAGTCATTTGAGTTTTGAGTCAGGAATTGTGTTGATGCCAGTGGAGAACCCAGGCTGAACTTCTTGATGAAGCCTTCCAGGTTCCAGTTTCCTGCAAGAAAAGAGCACATTATAGATGAGACTTAACAGCATAGATAAGCTTCTCAATCTGAGATAACAAAATCCATTTATGCCTTAAGCACGATGCTGTGAGCACTGAAATCAATAGTTAACATCCCACTCTGTGCTTCCACGGTACACTTAATGTCTTGATGAATTTGCCCAACTTTGCCCTATTCAGAAATATGCTTTCCGACCATCAGTTAGGGGACTTTGATCCATTTCCTGTCAAGTGGTCTATAACAAGCAAACAAGTTAGTTTCAACCAAATAGTTATCTGGTCCCAGATCTTATCAAAGGACCTCTTGGTACAAAAGGTAACTTCACTTTCTGCTACTGTGACTTATGACTGATAATATTGTGTGGCTTGCGTATTTAACCTTTGGGTGGGCTGCAAAGATGCCACCGCTGATGCACATTTAGTGCACCTTGTAGATGTGATTCTTGGTAGGCTTGTTGTCTTCCAAATTCCTTGTACCCCTCCTAGATGCCTTTAGGAGTTATAGAATACAATTCTTTGTCATTTTCTGGGCTCTCCTGTGTTCTTCTTTAACTCTTTCATGTTGATTTTTGTCAAAATTCAGGGGTAGAGGATGGTACTTAGCTGTAAGTTGTGACAAAACTTGCTCTTACATTTTAGTTTGACTCTCTTTGCTAAAAGGAATGTTACATAGCTTTCTTGATTTGACCTCGATTCCCTACACGTGCGTGAGCAGTGAAGAGCAAACAACCTCTAAAATGACATCGACATCTTGTGAGAGACCAAAGCAAATGTGCAAAGCAAAATACGCCATTGACGTTTTACTTAATTTCATTGAATAGGACTCTGAATTTGATACAAGTGATCTGGAGATGGACGAAAGTGAGGTACCAGTATCATCTGATCGGTCCCCAGCTGATTGTGGTACTGAACACTTTCATGTAGCTGATGCACCTACAGCAGCGTTCACCTGGAAGGACCACCAGGTATTGCATTACACTGCGACCACCACCAACCACTCACCTGCTGTGCTAAGACAGCCAGGCAGCAGGCCCACCGTGCATCCCTGCTGTCCATTGAGGTACCCCATGAAGCCATTGCTGCCAGAGATGCAGAATATGTGCCAACAGCAGCCACGGCACGTAGCAACAAATGCTTTATGTTGATTTATGTATGAAACAATTTCTTTGAATGCTTCTCAGAGAACTGAGTTTTTTAGAAAAAATATTCAGCCCTCAAAGAGTTAATAAATGGTGTTGATGAAGGAAGAGTCTAGGGGTTTAAAATGATGGTTAATGACTGATATTCGAACTCTAGAAAGGTTGACTCTGGTCATGAGTACTTATGCCTGGATTGTGATGCTGAGGTGCACGATGAAACATGAGAGTTGTCTTTATAATTGGCTGCAAATGTACACCTAGGTGAAGAGCAGGCAGTTTATTCAAGAATTATTCACAAAGACACCTACAGAACAGGTAGCAGTCTACAGACCACTTTCTCCATCCCACAGTGCCTATTTCCAAAATGTGTGATGCAATAGTGAAGACATCCATCCATCCATCTATTATCCAACCCGCTATATCCTAACTACAGGGTCACGGGGGTCTGCTGGAGCCAATCCCAGCCAACACGCCCTGTGTGGCAAGGCAGGAAACAAACATGTGACTGTAATTGAATAAGTAGGTTTGGAAAAAGAATGTGTGGAGGAATGTTTAGTATTTGTCCTAACAATATTTTTAGTTCATGTGATCATTCTGGTCCTAGACATATACAAATGCTGCCTGCACATTATATTCACACATTTGACGTTAATATGACAGAATAACTGTGTTTTTATGTGTAATAATTATGTGATTAGTAATTAGTAAAGTTTGTAACCGCATTTACCTTCGGACTTGTTACAGCGCTCTGTGCCTGCACACAGTGAAAAGCAATATACAAAATTAACTGAACTGGACTGAGTATTTGTTGGCATGACAGAACAGCTCATGGACACCCAGGTTTGTATTTGTCCATGCATTCATTCTTAAACCTGTTTACTGCCATTCAGGGTCATGCTTAGCCTGAGACTTACTGCAACCACTTCAGATAGGAGACACAAACCAGCCCTGAACATTACACCACTTTATTTTTGAGGCACTCTAATGTAGCTTTAGCCTTACATGTATGACTCTTGTCCTAATGCAAGGTGACTTCTTTGTCTCCATTTCAGTTTAGCACACTGAAATTAATTTTCTAACTGCATTTCTCTGTATATTGTCCCTTCTGTTTTCCTTCGACTTCTTGTTAATTGTTCCTATCTCTTCTTAAATTCAGTTTCCCTACCATCAATACTAGTAGCCATGTAGTTCTATTAACATTCAATGCATCACTGTGATTTGTGTATTCAAAAAACTTTACAATCATATAAACTGCTTATAAAATACTTTTTTTATTATTAATACTATACTGCATTGCTCCATTTCCCTTTATATTATACATGTTTGCTTTTATTTGAATTTTTATACTGTGACAAAAAATGTCTTAGGACCCTATAACTACTAGACCCCGAGCACAGTGGCTAACCTGCTTAACCCTGGGATTCTTGAATTGTGAGCTTCTGGAATCTTCTTCACTCCATAGTCTGCAAACTTAGACAGCACATGAAATACAAGAACCTCAGCTAACTGTTGCATTCATCTTGACATTTATCGTGGCTCTCCACAAGTGCCAGAGTGTGGAGTTGTAGTTTGAAAGATTCTTTAATACGATCTAAGAAGAACATTAGTATTTGTGTTGTGAATGATTTGTACTGTTGTGATTATTTTGTCACTGTTGTGGCTGTGAGGCAGCACAGTAAGCAGGAACTTGAGTTAATGCTATGTCATGACTAGAAAAACAATAAGAAGTAATCCTGTTTCGTTTTAATCATTAGACCATTGTTTAATTACTGACTGATACTGGTTAGGCAACCTATCTGTTATTGAAAATCATCGTATTGCAAGAAACTCAAAGTCAGACTTTGTTCTGGAAAACAGTATAGATCAGTGGACATAAGGTGTAATTACAATGGATCACTGAAACAGCCATTAGCTATCATAGCCCACTCAAAGCAAAAGTGATTAGAGCACAAAGAAATCCACCCTTGTTAAGTTAAGGGTATCAAAATCTAGAATGTAGATAAAGGGAAACTAAAGTTACATGTTTCCAATCAGTATAGTCAGTTTTTAAAAGGTAATGTATAACAAAGCTTCTTCTTTAAATCCATTAACTACTATTACAGACTAGTAAGGAAAAAAAATAGGTATTCTAATGTACTGTTTAAGCCGATGTCACATTACATGACTTCCAGTTGTTGGGAATGTCAGAGTCACTGAAGGAAGGTGCTGATCTTGTTGCTAGACTGTCTCAGTTTACACAACTGATAATTGCTGATCATTGTCACACAAGTGTGCATGGCAAGACAACCTCAGGCCTCAACAACTGGTACGTTCCAAATCGGAGGGTGGTGCTGTCGCCCAGTGCCTTTTCTGTTCCTGCCAGTGTCGAATGGATGATTGATAGTCAATCCACCTAACACTTAACTTTCAGCTCCCTTCCTCCTGAACCTGACCCTTCTGGGTAACATCCCAGAAAACCTGCTCTGCAGTCATCTTGGAGTCAGTCTGATGAAGGCTCTCATCTAGATAAGATATCTCTGAAACTGTTGCTTATTTTTTCAACTTGAAACTTCTCTCAAATACAACAGGTTCACCTAGGTGCCAAAATCCTTTATGATGTGTCATGCTCACTCCATTTTGGGACAGCCAATAGTATGTTGCCTGACGGAGTTGTTGCTGTATGAAGAGTTAACAGGTATGGCAATTTCGGCTGCAATCTTTGCCTTTTTTTATTTTATTAAGGAATGTAAAACATTAGACATCAGACATACGAGCTTCTCTTCTGTTTGTGAGGTGCAAAACACCTATGGTCCTTATTCCGTGGAACAATATTATAAGAATTATACTTCCGGATGAGCATTCATTGGATATCAGCTCTCATGCACACTGTGTCCACCCCGGTGCCTAAAGACAAAATCAAACCTGTTTGATCTTATAGGAGCAAGTCGTGGAGTTGTTGGAGTGAGTCGCTGGGTATGTTACATTGCAAGTTCACAGGAGCGCATCACTGACTCGTTCCCACTCACTAAGATTATGTAAATGAAGGTGATGACTGAAAATTGCTAGAGAAGTTGCCTAAAGTGACATGACATTTAGATAATGACCTTTGACAAATGGGAAATCAGTACTGCCATTCAACATTTTTACACACATTAGAAAGACAGATTTTATGAACTTCTTAAATGACAAAATTTACAATTGGAGATTCACTCATTTCAAAATCACCTTCCAAACCTTTAGGAATCTTGACTTTAGAACAGAAAAGGAAATTCTAACAATTATATTTTAAATCTACTACTTGTCCCTTCGACCCTATCCTAACACAATTACTATTCTGGCAGCAGCCACTGTTAACATTAGGTGTATTAGGTTGATATTGATTGACACTCTTTTTAATGCACTAAATGTGTCAGTTATCAGACCACAATGAAAAAATATAACAGCTAGTCCCAAACATGCAATAATTATGAACTATTTCAAATATACCTTTTTTTGGAAAGTACTTGAAAAGATACTTTCTGCACACACTCTGTGTCGCTTTACTCATTACAACTTACCTGAGAAGTTTCAGACTGGTTTTCACACCCACCAGCCATGGTACAGAAACAGCATTAATTCAGGCTCTTATTGACATTTTAATAATTTTGGATTAATCAAACACTACAATTAATTATGTTGTTAAATAAGCACTCTATTCTGTTTCATAGGCCTGAAAATTATGTTGGATCCTCAGGCAACGTACTGGAGTGGTTTAGTTCATAGAGACTCAGAGATCCTGCAGGGTTTATTGTGTTGTGCTTACTGTTATAATTCAATTTTATTTACTTAATGTAGGATTTTTTGTTATTTAATTTATAGTGTATATCTGAATATATAGATGTTTTAATGTTTAATTTGCGATGTCATCTTATTAGCATTTTGTTTTTGTCTGTGTTAACCATTGGGATGTCTGCTGCCCATCATTTAAGATGGAAGTCATATAACATATCATGCCATTACATCTCAGCTGTTAAAGAGGATACTGCACACACACCCATGATTCCTTACTTTGAATCTAAGAACACTCAACTATGATTCACTTTTATTTTCTTTCTAGCAGTATAGGAAGCTAAAATGTACCACCAAGAAGACTTCAGGGTTAGAACCTTTGCTGTGCTCATGACACTTTGACTCTCGTTTTGTGTTTTGGTTTAGTCACTTGTTCTGTTTTTCTCTGTTTGCTTGACTCTTTTGCTTGGCCTCATCCCTCACTATGTTTCCATCTAATGCTCTTTGCTATTAGTCAGGACACCCCCTGCTTCAGCCACTTACTTGATGCATTGAGCTCTCCTTTTGATCAGTTTTTCCTTATGTTTTAATCATTTTATAAATGTATTTTTTTTTTAAATATTGCTCTTCTATTACATTCCCCAAGATATCTGAGCTTAAAGCAGAACTCTTGAATAGAAGACCAGTACATCACAGGGCACTCCACAGTTATTCATACTGGGACACTTTTAGAGTCATCTATAAACCCACCATGTTCATTTCTAAAATACAGGAGTGAATTTAAAAAACCCACAGAGACATTGTCTCACACAAACAGATGACAGCAGGAATTTAATCCAGGCCCCTAAAGTTGGAAGGCAGTAGGTCTCATTACTGCACCACCATGCCTCCCCGGCACACTTCCGTTAATTACCCATGTCTGCAGGGGTTTGGCGATTCTCAGGGGAAAAATCAAGGAGCCACATGTCACTGGTGATACTGCAAGTGTTCGACTTCCAATTCTGCACATGCTTTTTTGACCTGAATCACAGAAAAGAGAACAGCTCTGCTCAAAATAAAATGTGTTACCGTAGCAATTGAAGTGGGATGTGACAGCGTTTGGCAACACGAGAGTCAGAAAGAAACAAATTCCTGTGACGCGTCTTTCTTTGTAAAACAAACACCAGAAGGTGGTCCGGCTGGTACGAAAATATCACTTCTGATTTTCTTACACCCCCGTCCACGGCATACAGAAAGCAAATGCAAATTAACAACTTTATTAAATAGCAAGGTTTATTTTTCTTTTTTCTACTACAGTTTTATTTATTTATCGCTATGTGAACAGTAGTGATTTTAATTTAGATTGTCACTGTCTGAAGTGGCAGTCTTTCAGTCATAACTGTGGTACCTCTGAATGAGGAGGGGAAGGGAGGCACCGGGCACTTGAAGCTAGAAACTGATTGGTTGTAAGATTCTGAGAGTTCCAAGGTCACACCTTACTAGAACACATTTAAATTACAGCTGACTGCAATTTGTGACATCATTGGTTGAAAGTGTGCCAGCCACTCAGTCTTAATTTGTAAAATAATGTGGCATTTACTCTTAGTACCTTTGTACATGCAGGAGGTTCTGATCATTTAACAAGCTTATCTATCAGTAAATAAAGGTTAAGAAATAATAATAATAAAAAAAAACCAGAACAGACAGTTGTCTAGAGGTGACATGAATTATCATGATGGCTTTGGGTGCAGGAGCTACTAGGTAGGCTTTTAATATGACACAGAGCAGTCTCCTGCTGTTTCAGCCACTAACCACACATCTGACTGGTGTTTGGAAATTCACAGATGGCCAATATTATGCATCATGTTTGCATAACATATTAATAGAAAGAGTTTTTTTTTTTTTTTTTACAAAAAAACTAAATCATATTACTGTTCTGTTTTTAGATTGCTAATTTTCCCCTCAAAGTAACTAACCCAACATATAAATTCAAAAGAAGACCTCACAACTAGTAGATGTGGTGCTGCTCCATATCAAAATAAGGCACGCCAAAGAGAACTTGTGGGGAAATAATCCATTCTCATCCAAGTGGTGTCATTTACCAAGTGAAGGAAGCAGTGTGGAAGTGGGCAGTTGGTGTCAGAGGGGTTTTACTCCTTTGTGGTGGATGAATTTCATTCTTCCTTTATAATATGCTTGACAAAGTAATAAAGTTGTAGTGTATTTATAAGTTAATAGTCAAAAGCAGATCTGTTTCTGAACATCCGATAACACTCCGTTAAGATCTCAGCAACATTCATACATTCAAAGTGAACTTTAGCAACAACAATTCATATCATCAAGTAAAATATCAAAAGTCAAACAACTGCACCCATTAGTTCCAAACGTCTGGGTTCGGCGATTTGAATGAATATGGCAAAATAAATCTTAACAGGATATGTTATCTACAAGAAGCTCATTCAGCTGGACAAAATGGAGTCAAATCAGTGTGATACTGTTTCTGCACTCTTGGTGCATGTGGTATAAATACCTCATTTCAAACATACAGTGTGCCCTACAAACTTAAAATGAATGTCCCTGTCCTCAAGGCCTACACACTGAAAACAGAGAGGAAACAATTAGCTTTACCAAGCAAAATGGCCAGATGTAGTAACAATTCATAAAAAGCACTAAGCAAACATGTAGAAGGTCCATGAAGAAGGCACAGTGAAAACAAACCTGATGGTCAGTGCTACTACCTATTTTATCTGCTCTAAAGGGAAGGCCTACAGGACGGTAGTGAGACCAGCTATGTTATATGGGTTGGAGATGGTGGCACTGACCAGAAAGCAGGAGACAGAGCTGGAGGTGGCAGAGTTAAAGATGCTAAGAATTACATTGGGTGTGACGAGGATGGACAGGATTAGAAATGAGTACCTTAGAGGGTCAGCACAAGTTAGACATTTTGGAGACAAAGTCAGAGAGGCGAGATTGCGTTGTTTTGCACATGTGCAGAGGAGAGATACTGAGTATATTGGGAAAAGGATGCTAAGGATAGAGCTGCCAGGCAAGAGGAAAAGAGGAAGGCCTAAGAGAAGGTTTATGAATGTGGTGAGAGAGGCATGCAGGAGTTGGGTGTGACAGAGCAAGATGTAGAGGACAGGAAGATATGGAAGAAGATGATCCGCTGTGGTGACTCCTAACAGCCGAAATAAGATGTATTTTTGTCTAGGAGTTAAAAGGATGACTCTTTCAGTTACCTGTATATCTATGTTATGGAAGTGCATATTGTTTTATTCTTATCTATTATTTTTGATATGTCATTTATTTATTCTTACATTTACCTACAGTGCATCCGGAAAGTATTCACAGCACATCACTTTTTCCACATTTTGTTATGTTACAGCCTTATTTCAAGTTGAACAGTTTAACATCTGTGGCAGAGCGACAGGCATTAAGCAAACTCCTGTCAATCATGAATAATCCACTGCATCCACTGAACAGTGTCATCTCCAGACAGAGGAGTAGCTTCAGTGACAGACTTTTGTCACTGTCTTGCTCCACTGACAGACTGAGATCGTTCCTCCCCCACACTATGCGACTCTTCAAATTTAATTTTATTTTTATTTTTTTCATTTTTATTACTATTTAATTAAATATTGTTTCTTTGTATCAGTATACTGCTGCTGGATTATGTGAATTTCCCCTTGGGATTAATAAAGTATCTATCTATCTATCTATCTATCTATCAAAATGGATTAAATTCATTTTTTCCTCAGAATTCTACTCACAATACCCCATAATGACAACATGAAAAAAGTTTACTTGAGGTTTTTGCAAATTTATTAAAAATAAAAAAACTGAGAAATCACATGTACACAAGTATTCACAGCCTTTGCTCAATACTTTGTCGATGCACCTTTGGCAGCAATTACAGTCTCAAGTCTTTTTGAATATGATGCCACAGGCTTGGCACACCTATCCTTGGCCAGTTTCGCCCATTCCTCCAGCCATTTTAAGATCTTTTCAGAGATGTTCAATTGGATTCAAGTCTGGGCTCTGGCTGGGCCACTCAAGGACATTCACAGGGTTGTCCTGAAGCCACTCCTTTGATATCTTGGCTGTGTGCTTAGGGTCGTTGTCCTACTGAAAGATGAACCGTCGCCCCAGTCTGAGGTCAAAAGCGCTCTGGAGCAGGTTTTAATCCAGGATGTCTCTGTACATTGCTGCAGTCATCTTTACCTTTATCCTGACTAGTCTCCCAGTTCCTGCCACTGAAACACATCCCTACAGCATGATGCTGCCACCACCATGCTTCACTGTAGGGATGGTATTGGCCTGGTGATGAGCGGTGCCTGGTTTCCTCCAAACGTGACGCCTGGCATTCACACCAAAGAGTTCAATCCTTGTCTCATCAGACCAGAGAATTTTGTTTCTCATGGTCTGAGAGTCCTTCAGGTGCCTTTTGGCAAACTCCAGGCGGGCTGCCATTTGCCTTTTACTAAAAAGTGGCTTCCGTCGGGCCACTCTACCATACAGGCCTGATTGGTGGATTGCTGCAGCGATGGTTGTCCATCTGGAAGGTTCTCCTCTCTCCACAGAGGACCTCTGGAGCTCTGACAGAGTGACAATCGGGTTCTTGGTCACCTCCCTGACTAAGGCCCTTCTCCCCCGATTGCTCAGTTTAGAAGGCCGGCCAGCTCCAGGAAGAGTCCTGGTGGTTTCGAACTTCTTCCACTTACGGATGATGGAGGCCACTGTGCTCATTGGGACCTTCAAAGCAGCAGAAATTTTTCTGTAACCTACCCCAGATTTGTGCCTTGAGACAATCCTGTCTCGGAGGTCTACAGACAATTCCTTTGACTTCATGCTTGGTTTGTGCTCTGACATGAACTGTCAACTGTGGGACCTTATATAGACAGGTGTGTGCCTTTCCAAATCATGTCCAATCAACTGAATTTACCACAGGTGGACTCCAATTAAGCTGCAGAAACATCTCAACGATGATCAGGAGAAACAGGATGCACCTGAGCTCAATTTTGAGCTTCATGGCAAAAGCTGTGAATACTTATGTACATGTGCTTTCTCAATTTTGTTATTTTTAATAAATTTGCCAAAACCTCAAGTAAACTTTTTTCACGTTGTCATTATGGGGTGTTGTGTGTAGAATTCTGAGGAAAAAAATGAATTTAATCCATTTTGGAATAAGGCTGTAACATAACTAAATGTGGAAAAAGTGATGCGCTGTGAATACTTTCTGGATGCACTGTATTTCTAATTTGTTTTTCTTTTCTTGTAACTTTTTCTTTGACATCTTGTAAAGCACATTGAGCTACATCCTTCATATGAAAATGTGCTAAAGAAATAATTGTTTTTGCTTATCTTTACAGTTTAATCAAATGAGTTTGTCAGGGACTGTTATTTTTACTTTAATTAAAAAAATCTACACCAAGAGGTAGCTTAAGTGTTGTTGTGATTTTTATGGCTTAGCAAATCCTTATACAGGTGCACCAGAATGTGGCAGTGTCCTGGTTATATTAATAATGGCTTCATTATGGAGTGCTGATTTTAGGGGCACTTAAAAGTGAACCCTGAACCTAAACAATAACACAGGTATCCAACATAACACAGGAGAAGAGCTTATTAAAACACACAGGTATAATACAACAAGGGGAAATGGAAGTAACATAACAAACATCTAAGGCTACAGGCTATTGTAGACAATATGGTTCCAAGGTACATTGTAAGGTTATAGGTCGATAGCTTCCCTTAATCCCCCGCTCAATTTCTCTTAGAACACTACTTTCATTTTCTCACTTTGGACTGTCCTTTCACTTGCCAGTTGAACCCTTGTCTACTATTACTGCCCAGTCCAAAGCTTGTCGGGTCAGTGCTTGGAAGGCGCTTTTAAGCTTGAAATGAGTAATATTTCCATATAATAATGTCACATATTGTTCCAGAATACTTTGTGGCCATTGAAACTCTTGTTTGTACTTATAAAAAGCTGCACCACCACCTCTAATCCACTGGCACCATGTGATCCAGCTTGTCCCACATACTGTACTAGGGAATCTCAGAATGGCTGTCTTCCCAGTCCCAATGGCAGACACTGCCCTTTAGGGCTTAAGGGAACTTTGAAAAGACTCATAAAGGTATTTTATTCTTAATCTAGAGTCTTGTTTGTCCCAAGTCACTAGCAGAACTCCTTGCTAAGTAATCTGGGTGTTGCTATCCTTAAATGTCTTATTTGAGACACATTAAGATGAAAGAGAGTAAAATTTCCTGGCAGAAGTGATAATATCATATCTGATCTTTTGTTAGTTGAAAACAGAACCTTAGAGGATCAATACCATTCAAGGCACAACACAATGGAGGACTTACAGAGACCTGGGAGAAGAGACAAACATGGTACTCGAAACAGAAAGAGAAGAAAAGTGAGGGGAGTGCACAGACCCACTTGATGCACTATTTTTCAAAGAGTGTTCCCTTTGAGAGGTGTTTGGTCAGTGAAGTGCCTTACAACACCTAACACTCATGCTGCCCTCAATAATAAATGTAAAGTTTAATGTCTCTCCAACCTTCTTTAATCTCCAACTCTGCTGCTTTGGTTAGGCAAGTCTTTTTCCGGAAATATTTGCAAGGTCAGGACTCCAGACTCAAAGCATAGGAAGAATTTTCATAAAGACTACACCAGTATTGAGCCATGTGTACAATGCATTATACCCAGGGAGCTGTTGTCTTACTTAAATTTAATTCACTTTAAAAGCTAAGCAGGGGAACACCAGAGATTTGCAAAATGAGTAAGGAACCAACTAAAGAGACACCTTTCAAATTTTGACATATGCGTAAGAGGTATATGATGATAATTTTGAAAAAAAAAACATTAATGGATATTCTCACAGGATTTACAAGATCTGAACTAATGGACAAAGCTATACTGTATCAGTGGATACTCTATGGATCAGTAATCTGGACCACCAGGTTTGTAGGTTTACATAACAGAATCAGGCTATTAAAATATTAAAACCAATTCTGAAAGACAGGTAGTAAACATTGTGGGAAGAACAGAAAGTTGTTCTGTAAATTTGTACATCTACAAGAAACAATCTGGTGAAATGACGAAGTGTTCCCATTGCTACAAGCAACTGTCCTGAAAGTGAGAGCTTAACACAACTCATGGTCATTTACAAACCCAGTCCATTAGGGCAAACACAAGACAGGGTGTATTTTACATAACTGTGCACAGTGTGTGTGTACTTACAACAAGATGCAGTAATACTTTTGTCATTGTATTTTGATGAAATACACATTGTGACAGATTAATTACATATGAAAGAATTTAATACAGGGCGGCATGGTGATGCAGAGGGTAGCGCTGCTGCCTCGCAGTTAGGAGACCCGGGTTCGCTTCCCGTTACCTCCCTGTGTGGAGTTTGCGTGTCTGAGTGGGTTTCCTCCAGGTGCTCCAGTTTCCTCCCACAGTCCAAAGAAATGCAGGTTAGGTGCATTGGCGATTCTAAATTGTCCCTAGTGTGTGTCTGATGTGTGTGGATGCATGCCCTGTGGTGGGCTGGCACCCTGCCAGGGGCTTGTTTCCTGCCTTGCGCCCTGTGTTGGCTGGGATTGGCTCCAGCAGACCCCTGTGTTCGGATTCAGCGGGTTGGTAAATGGATGGATGGATGGGTTTCTTGCCATTGTAAAGGCATGTAGAGTCATGAGTCACCATTGTATTTAATGGTGTTGGTTGTGAATGTTTTACAAAGATTTTAATGGTGGGTCACCGATGGATTGATTATGAAATCAGCATTACAACTACTGTATTGGAAATTCTCAAAAGGGTATACCACCCATTTCTCCTAGGTGGGGGATTATCGAACAAAAAAGTTTAAGAACCCTGATGTAATAAATAGAAAACACATAATGTAAGACAATGTCTTTCACAGGTTCACTAAGCCTCAGTGTAGATTTGTGTAAGCACTAATAATATTTCTCCCCTTTTTTGTTCTCAAAGTTGAGCCATAAGAGACCTGGCAATTCCAATAGATAATATAGATAATATTGAGCAATAGTCCCAACCCAGTCACTATCTGTGTGGCATTTGCATATTCTCCCCATGTTTGTGTGGGTTTTTCTCTAGGTACTCTACTTTTTCTCACATCTCCCTGAGATATACAGATTGAGTTGCTTGGCAACTCTAAACTGGTCCAGTGAGTGTGCTTTTGGATTGAACTGGTATCTTCTCTCAGTTTGATTCTTTTCTTCTGCCAGATGCTACTGGTATAGGTGATGGGCTCCATGCATCTGAATTGGAGCAAGCCTGTTCATAAACTATAGATATGTGTTTTTTAATTTGTAAGTTAACAAGTGTCAAATATTTAAGATATATATAGACATAGAGCCATTTAAGAAAACATACAATATATACTGTATGCATATATATGCATATATATATATATATAGATATATACACTGTACATACATATATATGTACAGTATATTTATATTTTTGTATTCTCAATCCTCTTTTATGGGCTCTAAAACTTCATAGGCCTTTGGCACAGCTTCCAAAGCACATATTTGATAAGAGTGTAACTGCTGGAATTGGTATAAACAGCAGGAGCAGAGGTGCATATGCATGAAACAACCAGTGCCTTTAATTTCAAGAATGTGGTTCCCATTTTACAGTCTATTTCAAACATTTTATTAGCATTCACAAGTCATTTAAGAAAAAATACAATAAAAATAAAACTAATAAAACCCCTTTAATGCTGCTTTTCTCAAAGAATCTCTCTGCAGAAGGCCTGATCTCATTACCCAGACCAAAGTGACCTAGCCAGTTGGCTGACCTGACCCCATTCAAGAGTCACCCAGCGAGGGTGTAAGTCACCACTTCCTGGGGAAGCATGTGTGTATGTCTGGCGGAGCATTTGACCAGGCGTGGGTAGGAGGTAGCCTGCTTCTTGCTTTTTCTCCTCAGGCTTAAGATGTCATGTTGTTATAATTAAGATACACTACAGCCATATAAGCAGGATGTGCACTAGAATGGCTAGTGTGTCACATCCAGCAGATCCAGCCAAGAGATCTGCTTCTAGAGACAGATGATTGCACTACTCAGACAAACAGCTCTGAGACGTCTGTAGTGGGTGGCACTGAAGCTCCACATTACAAGTCATCCAAACTGTGAGCCAGTGTCCAACTGCTTTGTAACAAAATGGCTCTAGGCTGCAGGCGTCTTGTGTGCTGCCTTATTTATAGCCCTATACATTTATACTGAAGTAATTCTCCAGGGGTATGCATTTTACAGAGGCTCAGAGAAGTCTGGAATTAAGGTACCATCTCACCTGATGCTTATCTTAATTTGCCAACTCTGCAAATTTTTGCAGAATGTAGTTCCAAAAAAAAGGTCAGATTTTAATTAACAGCCCCCTGATTACAGCACAGCGAACAGCCTACTTACCTGTACTATATAACTACTGGCTCAGGGTCTGACTCTGCCTCAAGCCTCTCTTTTTCACCTGCATCTTGTCCTTGTCCCCACCTACTGTCTCTTGCCTTACCTCATTAATTGGGTGGCAGATATAGGATGGGAGAGGTTGGGGAGATTTAAAGGGGAACTTAAAAGGGAGCTCCACATGCAAGCATTCTGCCTTAGCTGAAAGTTCGGTCAAGCTCCCTGTTGATTTCAGAATTTTTTTGTTTAATTTAGGCATTTTATTTTGGGTGCTTTAGCATATACATGTTATGCTTTTTGTGCATTTTTGGGTAAATGTTTTAGCTTAGTTTTTCTAACCAGTATGTGCACAGCCAGCCATGCTTCACAGGCCAGTGCGCTTTGCTGAAGCCAAGCAGCCCAACATTTTCAATGGACCAGCCAGAGCTGCCTCTGTGAGCATGATGAAGTGGGACATGCTTGACACTATCCTAAACAAGTAATAACAAAGTTAAATAATTTATACCATTTATTATAGAATAACAATTTTATTTTCTTAACTCAAATATTTAATAGTGGTTGAATGGATATACCATTACCCAGTTACGTGGCAAATATGAGAAGACAGTTACATCATAATTATGCAATCATTTTCAAAGCTGAGTGATAACTGGAAGTACTTTAAGGCTGTCCTAAAATACAGAATTGTACCAAAAAGGCCAAAGTAAAGTAAATGTATCCATGAAAATAATAACTGGGAGAGATTGTCGTGTCTTCTCAGTTTCTGTTTTTAAAAATGTATTTTTCCATTACACTGCACAACAAAGTTTTTGCTTCTTAAATACTATTGGGTGTTCTTTATAGATTTTTGGGTGCTGATCACAAATATCACATGAAAATTTACCTATCACGTACTGTTTCTGAACGAGCTTAATGCTGTCTCAGCATGCTATAAAGGTGGCTTGCATACACTGATCCTGCTCATTTGGTTTATATAGACAGTCAGTGTGTATATATAGTATCAGTATAGTAAAGTATAGTATCTGTAGCAATAAGTAAGCTTGATGCTATAGACGTTTTGTTGTTGGGTGATATGTCGTAACAGCCATGATACCTTCTGCTTTATCTATGGCGAATATACACTTGCGCCTCAGAGACATTGGATGACTGCTCTTGTGAAGAAGGCTTATCATCTGTATTTCGGCTGCAAAATTGGTGATCAAGACAAGGAATGGGCGCCTCACATTTGCTGTACAACATGTGCTGTCAGTCTGAGAGCCTGGCTCAGAGGCACTCGAAAGACGATGCCATTTGCTGTTCCGATGATATGGCAAGAACAGAAAGACCATGTGACGGACTGTTGCATCTGTTTGACTAATGTGTCTAGTTTCTCTGCCAAAAACAAGAAGCCATTTGAATATCCTAGTCTGCCTTCAGCAATGAGACCCATGCCACATGACGACAGTCTTCCAATTCTGAAACCACCAGAGGATTGGACCTTAGACGAACCAGATGAAGAAACTGCAATGCAGGGTATTGACAGTGACATTGACCTGGATTTTGAACCATGCTCATCAGGCGATCCATATCTGATAACACAGTCTGAATTGAATGATTTGGTCAGAGATTTGGGTCTGTCAAAAGCAAATGCTGAGCTGCTGGGTTCGAGACTGCAGGAATGGTGTTTGCTGTCACCAGGTATGAAAGTTTCTGTTTTTCGAGGCCAACATCATGATATAACCAAGTTTTTTGCACAAGTCGACAATCTCTGTTTCTGTTGTGACATTGAAGGATTGTTCTTGGCCTTGGGTTGTGATCACAACCTGGAAGAGTGGCGTCTCTTCATTGATTCGTCAATGTTAAGCTTGAAAGCTGTTCAGCTACACAATGGCAACGTTTATCCTTCAGTACCTGTTGGCTATGCCGCACACATGAAAGAAATATATGAGAATATGGAACTGTTGCTGAAGCACATCCAGTATAGCAGATACAACTGGAGAATCTCTGGAGATCTTGAAGTCATTGCTCTGTTACTAGGACTGCAGCTCGGCTATACAAAGTACTGTTGTTTCATCTGTGAATGGGACAGCCATGCCAAAGAGTCACACTATTCTCGACAGAACTGGCTACTCTGTAAAAAGTTAGTTCCAGGACACAAAAACGTGGCACATGAATCGCTTGTTGACCTGGTACAGATATTTTTGCCTCCTCTTCACATAAAACTGGGACTCATGAAGAATTTCGTGAAAGCACTGAACAAGGAAGATGAAGGTTTTTGTTATTTAAGACAGATGTTCCCAAGAATAATGCCAAGATCAAAGACAGCATTTTTGCTGGCCCCCAGATCAGACGTTATGAGTGACAAGCAGTTTGAAAATCTGTTAGTTGGGCCGGAAAAAATTGCCTGGAAAGACTTTAAAGACGTTGTTGACAATTTTCTGGGCAATTACAGAGCCCCAAACTACATTCAGCTGGTAGACAAACTTCTCAAAGCATACAAGACAACAAAGTGCAACATGTCACTCAAGATTAATTTCCTCCACTCAAACTTGGACTTTTTCCCCGCAAATCTCGGTGCTGTCAGTGACGAACACGGTGAAAGATTTCACCAGGACAGTGCTACGATGGAGAAACGATACCAAGGCAACTTAAATCCGTCAATGGTTGCTGACTACTGTTGGACACTGCAACGTGATGCACCAGACATTGAATACAAATGAAAATTAGGAGCAAAACACTTTTAATTCTGTTGAATTTAATAGCTTATATGAAACATAAACGTGACTAAATATGTTATTGTCAGTAAACATATAATTGTCTATTTCTCAGAGTTCCTACGTGATGCAGTAAAACCAAAATATATTTGTGCATACCCTGTAGGTACCTGTCACAATCAACAAAAAGTTTTCAGGAAGCAAGACTTTTAAAAAAAAAAGTGTTGTACAGTGTTATTATTATAATATAAATAATTGTTGGTTTTAGCCTCACTTGGGGAGGCAAAAAGGGGTTTAAGGGGAGAGAAAGAGAGCAGGCCTGATCTATACCTAATCTATCTTCTCAATCTTTATAATTATAACTACCAACGTAATAATAAGCTGCATGGCAACAACTCTAGGGGAAATAGGAAATTAAGACCTAAGCTGTCTCACTTCCAGTTAAGACTATAAAATGACATCAAAAACTCAGAATCAGTGTCTCCATGACGGGACAGTTAACTTTGTAAGCTGGAATGTTAAAGGCCTGAATCACGAATTAAAGAGAAAGAAAGTACTTTCTCACCTAACAGGTCTAAATGCTAAAATAGTATTTTTACAGGAGACCCACTTACTAAGCAAGGATCAGTTCCGGCTGCAAAAAGACTGGACTGGTCAAATGTTCCATTCTAGTTTTACGAAGAAAACTAGAGGTGTGGGAATTCTCATACATAGAACAGTACCATTTGTAGCATCAGATGTAGTATTGGATCCTGAAGGGAGATATGTAATGGTCATGGGAGACTTATCTAACTGTAAAATGATTTTGATAAATGTTTATGCACCTAATGTTGATTATAAGGAATTTATACAAAATTTATTTGCATCCATTCCCAATCTGAACACTCATAAAGTTATAATGGCTGGGGACTTTAATTGTGTTTAAATCCACTTTTAGATAGGACTTCCTCCACAGGGGGAAAGGCATCTAACACTGCAAAGATAATTACAAAGTTTATAACTGATCACAACTTATCAGATCCCTGGAGGTTTTTAAACCCAAATTCAAGAACATATTCTTTCTACTCACCAGTACATCATTGCTACTCAAGGATTGATTACTTCTTTATAGACAATAACTTCTTGCCTAAGATTAAATCTTGCAAATACGATGCTATTGTTATTTCGACCATGCACCTATGATCTTGGAGCTGAAATTACTAAGCCCCATACACTCACCCCAGATGGCCTCAACCCGCTTCTATTAGCTGACGAGAATTGTACTGAATTTATATCCAAACAAATCAAATTCTTTCTAGAGACAAATACACCCCCCTCTGCAGGAATACTCTGGGAAACTCTTAAGGCCTTCTTAAGAGGACAGATTATCTCATATCTTTCCCACAGAAATAAATCCGAAGCCAAGAAAGTAGCAGAGATAAAAGCGAAATTACTAAAATAGATGAAGAACATGCCAGACTACCAAGCGAGACTCTACATAGAGGAGGCAGGCTCTACATTCAGAATTAAACCTCTTGACAACTAAAGAAACTGAACAACTAATTTACAAATCCAGACATCATTACTATGAACATGGAGAAAGCTAATAAGCTTTTAGCTCAACAAATTCACAAGCAAGAAGTGCTAGCGCAATCTCGGTAATCACTAACACGAGCGGAGATAAAATCATGAACACAAAAATATAATGCACACTTTCAGAGACTACTATAAATCCCTATATACTACTGAGTTTAAAGAAGACAATACACAATCTAATGCATTTCTGGATACATTACAGATACCACAAATAGGCGCTTTTAGTGTGGAGGAACTTGATAAACCTCTGTGTTTATCAGAATTACTAGATGCTATAAAGTCACTCCAAGGCGGAAAAGCAACAGGCCCTGATGGCTACCCTGCAGAGTTTTACAAGAAATTCTCTGCTCAGCTAGCTCCCCTCCTATTAGCAACATTTACAGAAGCCAGAGATAACCAATCTCTTCCACAAACCTTTCGCCAAGCACTAATCACTGTCTTTCCAAAACAAAATAAGGACTTATTACAATGTGCATCATACAGACCAATTTCACTTCTGAATAACGACGTTAAAATACTCTCTAAAATCATAGCTAGAAGGATGGAGAAAGTGCTCCCTCGTAATATCACAAGACCAAACTGGATTTATTAGGGGCCGCACTTATCTTCAAATCTTCGACGCCTGTTTAATGTAATATACTTACCAACTAAATCAAACACCCCAGAAATATTACTATTATTGGATGCAGAAAAAGCATTCGACATGATTGAATGGAAATACCTTTTTACTACATTGGAGAAGTTTGGGTTTGGCCCGAACATTTGTGCATGGATTAAATTACTGTATACTAACCCAGAAGCTTCAGTTTGCATCAATAACATTTGCTCAGACTACTTTAAACTAGAACGTGGCACTAGACAAGGATGCCCCTTGTCACCACTGCTGTTTACGATTGCCATTGAACCACTGGCAATACATTGTCGAAACTGATCAGATAAAGGGGATTAGCAGAGAAGGACTGGAACAGAAAATCTCATTATATGCCTGCAGTCTTGGCAGTGCTCACAGAATTTCAAAAGATCTCTGGCCTGAGAATTAATCTGAATAAAAGTGTACTCTTTCCAGTGAATTCTCAAGCATATAATATTAGATTAGATACCCTACCTTTATCATTGCAGAACAGTTTAAATACCTAGGGGTAAACATCACAAGTAAACATAAAGCTCTATATCAGCAAAATTTTGCCGTCTGCATGGAAAAAATTAAACAAGACTTGCATAGATGGTCAACCCTTCATCTCACACTAGCTGGAAGAATTAACACTGTTAAGATGAATATTCTTCCTAAGCTCCTTTTTTAATTTCAAAACATCCCAATATACATTAATAAATCATTCTTTAAGCAATTAGATTCAACAATAACCTAATTTATTTGGAATTCAAAACATCCACGCATCAAAAGAGCGACCCTACAAAGACAAAAAGCAGAAGGTGGCATGGCTCTACCTAACTTCCAGTTTTATTACTGGGCAGCAAATATACAGGCGATAAGAAACTGGATACAAATAGAAGAACATACACAGGCTTGGACCGCAATAGAAGTAAAATCCTGCAGTACTTCTTTGTATTCCTTGCTCTGTGCTTCAATAAACACACCCAATTGTGCTCCACTCACTTAGAATCTGGAACCAATGTAGAAAGCATTTTAAAACGGAGAAGCTTCTATCTGTCGCACCTCTGCAAGAGAACCACCTCTTTCAACCTTCACAAACATATGCAGTTTTTAATATCTGGAAAAAATTTGGAATTAACTTGCTTAGAGATCTTTATATAGACAACGTCTTTGCATCCTATGAACAATTACATTCCAAATTTAACATTCCAGCTACACATTTCTTTCACTATCTTCAAATCAGGAACTTTGTTAAACAGAACCTTCCAGATTATCCTCATCTTGCACCCTCATCCATGCTGGAAAAAATATTGCTCAAACTCAAGGACTTAGACTCCATCTCTACAATATATAAAATCATTTTACAATCCCTCCCTTTCAAAGATCCAAGAGGACACTGGGAAAAAGATCTCTCAATTAATATTTCAGAAAAGGAGTGGAAAGTAGCAATGCAGAGAATTCACTCGAGCTCCATATGCGCAAAGCATACAATTATACAACTCAAAATTATATATCGAGCACATCTGTCTCGACTAAAACTCTCCAAAATGTTTCCAGGGCATGATCTAACCTGCGAACGTTGCAACCAAGCCCCAGCCTCACTAGGTCACATGTATTGGTCCTGCACCAAATTAACATTATTCTGGACAAACATTTTTAATTACCTTTCAGATAGCCTTGGACTCACAATCCCTCCTAACCCATTAACAGCTGTGTTTGGGGTTCTTCCAGAGGGGCTTAAAGTGGAGAAAGACAAACAAACTGTGATTGCATTCACTACACTCTTGGCACGCAGACTCATTCTGATAAACTGGAAGAACCCAAACTCTCCTCTTTTAAGTCAGTGGGAAACCGATGTGTTATATTATTTGAAATTGGAAAAATCAAATACTCAGTTAGAGGATCCGTACAGACTTTTTTCAAAACATGGCAGGATCTAATCAGTAATATTTTAAAATAAGTTCATGAAGCACAGAGAATTTATTAATTTTAAATATGTTTACAAGCCTTAAAATTTAACGTGGCTTGGCTTGCTCTCTCTCTCAGGGGTGGGGATCGTTCTGTTCTTAACTCAATTTTTCTTTTTGTAAAAACTCAATGGCTTTGTATGGATTGTAATAAAATTAATAAAAATAAAAAATGAAGAAATAAATAAATAATTGTAATTATTATTTAATATTTTTCCCCATTTTCATAGTGCCATTTTGTTTTGTATTGGACTCTCGTTTCATGTTGTTTATGGTTGCTGCTCCCATTAAATATTGCAGAATTGTGATATGTCAACACAGCACCCCTATATAAAATGGTGGCATGCATGGTTCTCTATCCAAGCTTTTAAATACACTTAAAACAATGGCAAATCTATGGCAAACTTTGTAATATATAGGGAATGGAAACAGAGCCATGCTTGCTTTTTTTTACATTTCTCTTCATTTTCCCCCCTCTTTTCTATTCTGTGTCCATTTTGGACAAGTGCTTTTCTTTGGGCACTACAGTGATAAACATTGGAACACCATTATACAAAGTAACAGAAAATAACCCAGCAAACACTTGAAGCCACACTGGTCTTTTCTTAAACAGGTCTGGTGTCCCTACTGACTACTGGAGTGACTTTTTCACACAATGCCCAAGAACCCGAACACTCCACCCTTTTACCTTCTCTTTATGTCTCATTCCGGCATCTCTTCCTCCTATTAGATGTGCACTTCTCCTCTGACTCCTCCCAACTTTACCCTCCAAGAGCTTCTGGCTGGATACAACTTTAAACCTATCACATGATCATTTTCAGACAAGTCCCAGATTCACTACCTAAGGTGAAGTGCAGCCCTAGAATTGGGCACAGAGTTTATAGGTTATTTTTATTGACCCTAGGTGTCTCTGTACTCCTGAGCTGTCATTGTCTTGAAGGGTTATATTCACTTCTAGCAGAAGGTCAGTATATTACTACTGGGGGATTATAACATACATAGAATGTGCCTGTTTTACTTTAAAGATGGTGCTTAAGTTCATGGCTTTACATACTTTATCACTCTCTAGTGGTATCCATATTATCCATACTTTTGTTTTGCCCTCGTCAGACCCTGTACTCCTGGCCCACTCTGGTTGTCCCTGGGTGCTAGCCTTCTGACATTTGTATTGTAAGAGCTTACTTCATTTTCTATACTACAGTACAGTCTTAAGCCAGTACCTGGTCCACCATTTCTTAGTCAAAATCAGCCATATCTTAGCTGGTGAGAACCTTAAATCAGCTTTAAATGAGGGTGAAACATAAGGAGTGCAAAGCTCTTACAACAGCAAAAGAGCAGCAACAAGGATTTATTTCAAATGTCGTAAGTCTGGGTACCCTGAGCATCCTATTAATGAGCTGGCATAGGCCACCATAAAAAAACTCACACTAGTTCCACTACATCTGAACTAGTGTGGTGCTGAGGTGTCACCCATTGCATGGCTAAACTCGGGTCCTAATCTGGATCCTGAGTTGGTTTGTGATGTGGTGGGTGAGGCAAGCACTGTATCAGTACGTGCTCCAAACCTCTCTCTCTTAGGTCTGGGAACTTCAGGAAGTATATTACAATCTATTGTAAAGATCAATGTATCTAAAATGTGCCTACAAGGCAGAGTGTTTTCCACTCAGCTGATTTGCTAAGAATAAGAAGCCTAGGAAATGTAATAATAACCATCTTTTTTTAACTTTTAATTTCAGTCATCAGTCCATACAATGGTCTCCTCTAAAAGGAATTTGAAGAGTGCACCATTACATCTTGCAATTTATCTCAAATTTCCGTACAAATAAAAGCTATAGCTTAAAATATGCAGACATAAAATCTGAATGGTAGGTTAATTGGTGGCTTTAAATAGGTCTGGTATGAGTATGTGTTCGGGCCCGGTGATAGCCTGGTGCCATATTTGGAGCTGGTTCCCAATTTGCACCCAATGCTGCCAGCATTGGCTATGGCACTCCATGAACCTGAATTGATTAAATCGATTTTAGTAGCTGGATGGCTGGTATTTATACTCTAGCACACAGTGGTGTAACATGCAGTGAGGGAATATAAGATGTAAGGATTTCATTAAAACACAAAAATAATATTTAACAAAACAGTCAGTAGAGACTCAATGAATGTCGTAAGTGGTGCATCTTATACCGACAAGATTTCTGTACAGCATTTAATTCCATTCATTGTTTTAAGTCAGGCATGTTGTGGATCCAGCTAATACAGTGGTTAGATCTGCTGCCTAACATATCTAGCACCCTGGGATCAATTTCCATGCCTGTGTGTTGTCTGTGTGGATTCTATACATTCTTCTTGTGTCTGCATAACTTTTCTTCCCACATTCCCAAAGACATGCTAGTTAGGTTAATTAATGACTTAACAACTGTAAAAGTGAGTGCAGAAGTACACTTGTGATGGACTGTTGTCCTATACAGGGATAGGTTCTTAACTCCAAGACCCTGACTTGGATTAAGCAGATTTGAGGATGAGATGAGAGGCTGTGGATCAGTTTATGTTCCACCCAAAGCATTTCAATTGCAGGCAGTCTGTGCAGGCACAATGCAGGCAGGTACTATGTTTTAAAGTCATATATAGAGTGTGTTCTTCTTGTAACCCTAACAATGTTATAATTATTTCTCTTCTCTGTTCTTTGTATTTACATTAAACTTATTTGAAATAAAATAATCCACCTCACTGATTTTTGTTGTGCTGCTATGCTTTAGATTCCAAGCATTTGTGCCTCTGAGAGACTTACACATACATGGATTGATCAAATTAAGCCCCACTAAGTGATAATTATAACATGAATATTAATTTTTGGACATTTAAAATCTCATTGACAGTGCATGAATATTATTAATAATAATCTACAGTAAATGGACTAATCTGCTGCACTTTTGTGCTGTGACTCAAGGTTCATGCACTTGTACATGTATGTGTTTGCACCCAGAGACATGGAAGCAGTGATCAAACCTAGCCTCGGGTACATTTTCTACAGGGCAACACATTGAAGTAGTGATTAGCACAGTAGCACACAAATAATGGGTTCTGGGGCTGCTTATTACCTGCACAGAGCTCCCAGATTCTTCCTGTATCTATGTGGGTTTTGCTCTTGGTATGCTGGTTTTACACCCATGTCCCAAAGATGGGCAGGATAGGCTAACTATCAACTCTAAAATCACTCAGGATGAGTGAATACAAGTGAGTGATGAGTGAGCTCTGTGATAGACTGGTGCCATACCCAGGAAAGGCTTTGGCACCTGTGACTCTGAATCACATTAAGTGTGGATGGAAGGAAAAAATACCATGTTTAATGGTCATTATATATATATAAATATATATATTCACACAGCATACATTATTGGTAACAAGTTTTAGATCACTTCAGTGTTTTCAAATTTAATGGAAAAACACACACTTTAATATCTTAATGTTTAATTATATCAAAAACAAATAAAAAATGGCAGATAAAAATTAGGTCAGGGAAGTATTAAGTGTACAAAATATTATTCAAATTTTTGATTAACCAAAGTAGCCCCCTTTTGCTGATATAACAGCCCAACTGTAGTAACCATTTTGATTCCGAATGCCAGTCACCAACTCTGCCTCCAGCAAAAGAACCCCAGACCATCAAACTTCTTCCTCCATGTTTGACATTTGGTGTCACACACTGAGGAACCATCTTCTCAACAACTTTCTGGTGTACAAACACCATGCATGATGGAACCGAAGATTTCAAATGTCGATTCATCGTTCCACAAGACTTTCTTCCAGTCTGCAGTAGTCCACAGCCAGTATTTCCAGGCCCTATTTTGTCCTTAAGGAATGGCTTTCTTACTGCCACTCTCCCTGTCAAACCTGCAGCACAATGTCTCCTCTTCACAGTAGAAACTGAGACTTGCTTTTTTCGACCACTGTTAAGCTGTGCTTGAAGTTGTTGTGCTTTGAGGTATCCATCACGTAAGCTGGCGACCCTCAGAAACTTGTCTTCTGATTGGGTTGTGACTTTGGGTCTGCCAGATCTCTTCCTATCAGAGTTCTTCCAGTTTCCAATACACTTTGGATTATACAGGACACCATACTCCAGCGTTTCTCAACCTTTAAGTATTTGCGACCCAAGTTTTCATAACAGTTTTAATCGCGCCCCCTAAGGTTTTTTTTTTTGAAAGGAGCCCACTAATACCAATTTCTTCTTTTTTAATTAATAATATATCATAGATGCATATTTTATTATACCTACTTAACTTTTATCAACATTTATCTAACTCTATATTTGTTTTTCTAGTATCAGAATGTAGTTTAAGTTAATTTGTTTTGGTTTCAAAAGATGTATTTTTCATATTTTCGATTTTTGTTTTCTTTTTTTCACATCTTCACGCCCCCCTTTTTGTTACTTCGCGCCCTCCTAGTGGGGCCCACCCCACAGATTGAGAACCACTGCCTTACTCACTGACACTTTGATTTTGTTTTTGCAGTTTCTCTAAATGAAGGGCCTACACTTCTGACGGTAATAAAGCTCTGTCTCATTTAATTTGTTAATTTCCATTTTCTTGCAATTATCACTGGAATATTGTCCAAGTAGTACTTCAGATGGTGTAGTAACACAGGCTGTTCCAACTCTGCTTTAAGACTGTGAGAGGGTTTTTAGGAAATCAACAGAAGTTAGGATACCTTGTTTGCTTAAAATTGCAAGGCTTAATTTACTTTAATCGCTGCAGAACATAGGTTCAACTGTAATACATAAGTATAATTGTAGGTTGTATTCTATTAGTTGTTGACTGAAGAAGGCCCCATTGTAATTTCTTAAATTGCCTTTTTTCAGTTTTTGCTAACCTAAATTTTAAAGTTAAACCTCTGGTAGTTTGCAGCTTAAATTTTCAGCATTTTAGGTCATTCATTGCATTTCAACTGATTAAATTTGAAGAAAAGCTGAGGTGTTCTAAAACTTTTGACTAGTAGTTTATTTATACAGTATACAGTGGACTGAAGGGAGAACTTAGCCATAATCACACTTTAACATGAGTCGCCACTGCTAAGAAGTGATTTTTTTTTTCATTTTTTAAATACAAAGACTGTTCCTGCTAGGGACAAAGATGTAAGGTTAAGGGGGGATCATCTGTTAGCATCTCATAGATGTTTAAGAAAGTTGGGGGAAAAAGACAAAAAAAAAAGAAACTTCAATTGAGTGAATGAAATGAACTAGGTGACCTCTCGTTATGAGGTGAGATGGTGCTGTCAGGCTGCCGCCACAGGTTAATCTGATACCTCTAGTGGATCTGCCTTGTCACTTGGGAGGCCACTGGGGACACCACTGAATGAGGCAGGGCTTTTAATGACTTGCTGCACACTAAGAACAAGGGGTCAGCTGCACAAGGACCCAGGGGCTTTTCTCCGTGCAGCTTCCACCCCCTCACCTCCCACCCATGTGTCACTTTGTCTGATGACTCCAGGACAGTTAGCAAAAGATGCTAATTGTTTGCTCTTTGCTGTTCATCTCAAAAGCAGCACCCAGTCAGTGACTTACTGAATTTATTCCTCACTGAGGTGGTGGTAAGCAGATTTAACACACACTTTTAAAACTTTTATTGACAAACAAATGCTCAGAGCAATTAAAGTACATCAAAACCACACTGGCAAAAACTGAACAGGACAAAGGCAGGAGCATCAAGGTCTGTGAACAGCTGATCTTAAGCATTGTGCAGCACCTGGAGAAATGGCATCGTTTAGGACATGAGAGAAACTTTCCAATTTGAAGAATTACCCTTTGTAGTTCAGACCACCATTCCTTTATCCTAACCACGAAACTCAAAGAAAAGCAGTCCTCATTATCCTTACATAGTGCACAGGGTCCTGTTTAATGAATTTTTTTTTATTACTGTACGCTGGGAGATTCCGTTGTACACTGATGTGCTTGCTGTACTCTAAAAACGACAAAATAAGCAATTACCAAAAAAGAACGTTCCAGACAGGATGTGGATTTAGATGGTTTTTGCGGCAAATGAAGTTTAACGTAATTGAATACATGCAGAAAGGAAGCATATCATATACAGTGGCAGGATAAATTAAGAAAGTGCATCATATGAATAAAAAGCATTTCAATATTGCTAGGAACTTTGCCTTGATTCTATGCCGCTTGAGACAACTTGAAATGATAATCATTACAGCACAGATCACAGTAATAAAAGATGTATTGTGAAAAGCAAATTAAAATAAACTTGAGTTGTTTTCAACCTTCACATGCATTGTTACAAAGGTGTTCTAAATGCTCCATGCATTAATTCAATAAAAGTTCTGTATTGACTGAGTGTACAGTTAAAGAAACATAAACTTTCATAGAAAACATTTTAGAACATTTCAGTAACTTGCTCATGTTGACTAAGATTTTTTCTTTCCATTTTATCGTTTTACTTACAATCAATTACAAACTCTCAATCCTCTAGCCCACATCAAGTTATAACCTTGGGTCTCAAGCAACATATAATTGATTCTGATAAATTTTATGTCAGTAAAAAAAAAAATTTTAAATTAAAAAAATAACCCAATATTCATATTACTTTATATCACTTGTCAACGGAGTATAGATGTACCCGACTGTAGAAGTTGGTGAAGGGTACACAGATGTTAGTTGTTTCCTGATGTGTAATACCATAGCTTTGAGCATTATCATAGTATTATCCATTCATCCATTATCCAGCCCACTACAGTATATCCTAACTACAGGGTCACGGGGGTCCACTGGAGCCAATCCCAGCCAACACAGGGCGCAATGTAGGAAACAAACCCCGGGCAGGGCGCCAGCCCACTGCAGATCACAGTATTATGTTTGTTCCAAAACAAAAGCCAACACTGCAGCAATGCTAGGACAAGGTAGAAAATATACGCATGGCACAACACTCTGGTGGGCTTGGGACTTAGTTAACTATTTTGAAGGATGACACATTTTACATTTTGTTTGTTTACTTCGACGAAGAATGAGATATCACAATTGTGTTTATTAGGTAATTTTGTAACAGTCATATTAAAAATTAACATTAATAATAGAATGTAATTACACGTAACATAAAATACATGCTTTTAATACCATTTTATGAAATCATGTTAAAAACTAAGTTCAAATAGGCTTGTGGTGGCTGCAACAACTTTCACAGACAGAAGATTCCAGCGCAAGCAATGTAAAAGATGCACCAATGGATGTCCTACTGTTAGGTCTGTGGCTATATTAGTTAATATTTATTACACACAAAATTTCTGAAGGAAGTACCCAATAGAGAGTTAAAATCTCTGTTGAAATCATCCCATACATGCACAAGGAGCTAGCTAACATGAACTGTACTGGGGATTTGTGTTTTTTTCGCATCAGGAGTAACTGTCAGGCATGTAAAAGAGGAAAGGTTGAAATATACTCACTCAAGGTAAATCTGAAACAGTAAATGAATCTGTAATTGAGGTTTCAAAGAATGTTTCTTTACTTTAAGACAGACAATTTTGAAATCCCACCAAACCTTTTCAAATTGGAGTTTGTAGAAATTCAAAAAACGTGTATAGTGCACCAATTTCAAGGAATCTCAATTGAAATTGAACTTGTAAATTTCCTTGAAAATTCAGTGCACAGAATTTCAACAAAATCAGCCCAGTGGGAGTTGGTTTGTGCAGACAGACAGAAAGATTACATGTGATGGCACCTAGAAAAAACAATGCAGCTTGTATGGGTCAGTTTAACTGGGCTCACTCTCTTTCCATAATGGTGAAGGTAGGGGGTGGTTTGGAAAGTAAGCGTTAATGTATCCAGATGAGAGATCTGCTGGCCCCCCGTAGCTTTGATTACACACCACCCTACCTGCATTCCCACAGTTGCCCAATAAATATATTCATACCTATGATACCAGCTGCCATGGCTAAATATTTATTGTTTTTTTTGATTGGATGGTGTTTTATTGCCTTGTGTGTCTGATAGCTTTTATCGCATTTTACACATTTTGAATGTACATTAAAAGCAATTCTGAACTACTTAATGCAATTAGTTAATAGAGAAAAAAATACCATCCTAGTAGCCAGGTTGCTTCTGTAGAGTGTGAAGTTATATGTCATTTCATGTGTCTTATACTATCAAAAGCTAGTTAGTGGTTGTTAAGTTTCAAGTTGGTGTTGATTAATTATTGTCTTCCCATACATGCTTTCAATTAGAACACTCAAGATGTGTCCATTGGTATGTGATCTGGTCAGAGATAGTGAGGTGGAGGGTAAAGTAAGTACTTTATATGTATGACTGTAAGAGGTGACAGCCTATTGGGCAGAGCTGAGAAGCCATTAAACATCAGGTAGGCATTCATCCACTATTTGCAGACTGGTTCTTTTGGTTTAGTTGCTGCATAAAAGAGACAAGAAACTGATAAAAAAAAAGTTGTTTTCACTGATAACATAAAATAATTCTGTTCATTAAATCTCAAAACCTGATCCAATTCAGATTGACAAACCCTGAATGCTTGCTTCATGGCAATGACAGACTCAATGATACACAAATACTGTGGCTGAGATTGATGGAACAGAAAGGGAGGAGAAAATGAGGCTTCCTTAGCAAGGCAAGCAAAATTTAATACAATACTTGCATGTAAATTAAAAAAGAATAATGTTACGCTACGATGATTAAGTTCTTACAGGAGGAAACAGGAATAAGCACAGTGCAGATCTTGTATAACTTACACACTGGACTTTAGCGTGGTTAAATGGCAGAAAAAAAATGGTATTCCACATGGGGTGAAGTCATCAGTGGTGACCTCCAGGGTTCTGTGCTTGTACTAGTTATGCTACGTTATGTTACTCTTTCTAGTTTAAATTAGTACTACTACTACTACTATTGATAATAATAACAATGATTCTTATGTAGTTAGTTTACTAAAATTGGGGGACTGTCAGATACTGAGGAGGCATAAAAAGCCATTCTGAAAGCCTAGAACAATTTTCAGAACTGGGTGAACACTTGGACAATGCAATTTAATGTATCAAAAGTGTAAAGTTCTACATGCTGGAAAAAGTAGATTTATAAATATAAGATGGCTCATCTTGTCTGTCTGCAAACAAATTCTGAAAACAATTTAGGGGTTTATTTTGTTCAAACATCCTCAAAGTCTAGGTAATGTGCAGAATAAATTAAAAAGGCAAAACAAATACTGGTATTAAAAGTGTCAAAAAGCTTGAATATAAATCAAAGAACCCTATAATGCACTGCTGATACTGGATTTGGAGTTTTTTGTACACTTCTGGTCATCGCTTTCCAAAAAACACAACAGATCTTGGAGGCATGTAGAAAAGAGCAATCAAGTGTGCCTCAGGGCTGAAAGTGCATGCTCTGTTCTGACAGGCTAAGTTCTAAACCCCATTCAGTTTAGGGCAGAGAAGGCTGCTGGGAGACTTATTCCAGGTGATATAACATCCTAAAGGCATTGATAAACATAATCTAGAAGAATTCTTTAATTTAAAATATGAATCAAGTATTCAAGTTAACTGGTGGGAATTGATGGGATAGTAAATACATAATGAAAACCGGCAAACTCTCTTTCACACAAAGGCTCACTGGAATTTGGTGCAAACTGCTGAAGCAGACACTTTAACAACATTGGAAAAGTATTTGGATCATATATTAGGACAACATAGCTACCAGTTAATAAGGTTACCTTAATGGACTGAGTGGTCTGCTTTCAAACTTCTTACAGGTATGTTCTTAGGGAAATATGAGTGGTCAGCTAAGAAGTTCATGTGCTTTCTAGAATAATCCTGGTGCTCCTCAGTAGAATGGTGTGCTACTTCCCTTCTTACAGTGTCTAGTTCCTTCCAATAACAATTGTTCATAGACAGTCATACAACTACCCTTCTGTTTCCTCTAACAGTTTTCAAATATTAACTAAAAATAAACAGCCAAAACACTGTTCTATAGATCACTGTTGCATACAGTAAAAAACAGTGAGTATCATCCTGAGCATATTGGTCATCCTTTTAACTTCTAGACACAAATACATCTTCTTCTTCTTTCGGCTGCTCCTGTTAGGGGTAGCCAAAGCGGATCATCTTCTTCGATATCTTTCTGTCACACCCATCACCTGCATGTCCTCTCTCACCACATCCATAAACCTTCTCTTAGGCCTTCCTCTTTTCCTCTTGCCTGACAGCTCTATTGTTAACATCCTTCTCCCAATATACTCAGCATCTCTCCTCTGCACATGTCCAAATCAACGCAATCTCACCTCTCGGACTTTGTCTCCAAAACATCCAACCTGAGCTGACTCTCTAATGTACTCATTACTAATCCTATCCATCCTCGTCACACCCAATGCAATTCTTAGCATCTTTAACTGCCACCTCCAGCTCTGTCTCCTGCTTTCTGGTCAGTGCCACCATCTCCAACCCATTTAACATAGCTGGTCTCACTATCGTCCTGTAGACCTTCCCTTTCACTCTCCCTGATACCCGTCTGTCACAAATTACTCCTGACAGTCTTTTCCACCCATTCCACCCTGCCTGCACTCTCTTTTTCACCTCTCTTCCACGATCCCCATTACTCTGTACTGTTGATCCCAAGTATTTAAACTCATCCACCTTCGCCAACTCTACTCTTTGCATCCTCACCACTGACCTCCCTCTCATTTACACACATGTATTCGGTCTTGTTTCTAATGACCTTCATCCTCTCCTCTCTACAGCATATCTCCACCTCTCCAGGGTCTCCTCAACCTGCTCCCTACTCTCACTACAGATCACAATGTCATCAGCAAACATCATAGTCCACGGGGACTCCTGTCTAATCTCGTCTGTCAACCTGTCCATCACCATTGTAAATAACAAAGGGCTCAGAGCCGATCCCTGATGTAATCCCACCTCCACCTTGAATGCATCCGTCACTCCTACTGCAGACCTCACCACAGCCACTCTTCCCTCGTACATATCCTGTACAACTCTTACATACTTCTCTGCCACTCCCGACTTCCTTATACAATGCCACAACTCCTCTCGAGGCACTCTGTGATATGCTTTCTCCAGATCCACACAGACGCAATGCAACTCCTTCTGGCCTTCTCCATCAACATCCTCAGAGCAAACATTGCATCTGTGGTGCTCCTTTTTTGGCAAGAAACCATACTGCTGCTCACTAATCCTCATCTCAATTCTTAACCTAGCTTCCACTACACTTTCCCATAACTTCATGCTGTGGCTCATCAATTTGATCCCCCTGTAGTTACTACAGTCCTGCACATCCCCCTTATTCTTAAATATCAGCAGCAGTACACTTCTTCTCCATTCCTCAGGCATCCTCTCACTTTCCAAGACTCCATTAAACTTTTTCTTCTTTCGGCTGCTCCCGTTAGGGGTTGCCACAGCGGATCATCTTCTTCCACATCTTCCTGTCTGCTGCATCTTGTTCTGTTACATCCATCACCTGCATGTCCTCTCTCACCACATCTATAAACCTTCTTTTAGGCCTTCCTCTTTTCCTCCTGCCTGGCAGCTCTATCCTTAGCATCCTTCTCCCAATATACCCAGCATCTCTCCTCTGCACATGTCCAAACCAAACAATCTTACCTCTCTGACTTTGTCTCCCAACCGTCCAACCTTAGCTGATCCTCTAATGTACTCATTTCCAATCCTATGCATCCTCATCATGCCTAGTGCAAATCTTTGCATATTTAACTCTGCCACCTCCAGCTCTGTCTCCTGTTTTCTGGTCAGTGCCACCGTCTCCAACCCATATAACTTAGCTGGTCTCATTACCATCCTGTAGATCTTTCTTATCACTCTTGCTGATACCCGTCCGTCACAAATTACTCCTGACACTCTTCTCCACCCATTCCACCCTGCCTGCACTCTCTTTTTCACCTCTCCTCCACAGTCCCCATTACTCTGTACTGTTGATCCCAAGTACTTAAACTCATACACTTCAGCCAACTCTATTAAATCATACATTCACTCTACTAATGCACAGATTGAGTCAGTTTTTTTTAAAAGAGAAGGCTTTAAAGGAAACACAGGATTTAGAAGTGTTTTCTTTTTTCACACCCTCATCCAGAAGGACTTGAACATGTATGAAGACCAGTAACCCTGCTCCAGTCTCTCCCTTTCAGATCTCAAGCTCAAAGCAATGCGGCATTAAGAAACAGCTCTCTCCACTATGACAGATTTTTGAATTGTGTACTTTGATTTTTTTTGGACATCTTTTAGCCATCTGGCTAATAAATATAGTTATTACCTTAATATCCCAACATTTTGTGATTTCTCTTTTCTTTTCATTACTTAAATGTCCACCCACAAATTTGCTTTTTGCTTCAGTCCTTAGAACAATCTTTGTATATAAAAAAGTCTGAATAGTTAGATTTACCAAAATGATAAGTACATATTGCAATCTGTTTTTTTGCAACCAGTTCTCAGGTGCATGGCAAGTACAACAATGAAGGTACAGTATTAGGTGACACTATTTTGGAATAAAAGGCAGTGTTACAGAATTTTACATTTTGACTCTTTTTTCCACCAGCAGGAATGTGGCACATGTGTTAGACGTGGCATTCCCCGCTCAGAAATGGACTGACTGCACCACTGCACTTTACTTTCATTCATAGCACAACTTCCTCTCATGCCCCACTGCCTGCCTGCCACTCAGATGAGGAAGTAAAGCGGCTGTGCTGAAACACATGACCTGATAAACCATGATTCACACTACAGATCACATCAGCATTTTCCAGGCATGCTGATGAAAGTACCTACTGTACATAGAAAAAGCATTTCACTTTCCATGAGAGGACAAATTAAGGAAATGGAACAGCCAGTTAAGAAAGCACACACACGCAAACAGAGCTACAATTAACTTCTGGTGGAATAAAGGCAAATCAAACGACTACTGCTTTCAGTTTCCAATCTTTTGAAAGATAAAAAGAACTTCTTATAAATAGAGGTAGGAGGGAGTTAATGGAATCAAGTAATAAATGTTCTGAATAATCTGATCAGCTTTGGCAAGATCCATTCTGCAGACTGAATTTCTTGCTCTTATGCTTCTAATATGGTCATTCATAACACAATGTAAAATAAAGCTGTTCTTAATAGATATTTAACTGTCATCTGAAATCAAGAAACCTGTGCAATTACCTAACTACTTTGATAAATTGTAAGATTAATATCAATATTGTGCACTAGCAAGGAACAAGAAAACTAATAAATGCATAAAAATAATCAAAACGGATTTAATATTCTATTCCACCTTTTTCTGAATTCCCATTGTTCATTAGAGTGTTGTTGAGAGCTGACATCTGGACATAACCCTAGCTTATATTGTAGAGTTCACAAATTCACACACCCGCGTGTGGTCAGCTTTGAACCTAACATCCAGATTTTTAGGATGTGGGAAGAAACCGGACTACATGGAGGAAACCCACATGAACTTTGGGGGAATAGGCAAACACACAGACAGTGACTGGGTCAAGAATTAAACTCTATCTATGAGGCAGGAGTGCAAATCACTGCACCACCATGACAACATTTTAAAATGGCTATCAATTTGTTAACGCCTAATGGTGGCGTATTAAATTCATTTACTCCAATGAGACTGTAATGTTTCTCCCAGATGTGTACTCAACATACTAAGTTCTTACATCTACTGCCTTCTGCTAGTCTTACATAATGTACAAGAAATGACTTGAAAACAAAATACCATAACAAAAATGGCAGACAAAGCTTGTGAGCTACGTATAATTTGCACAGTAAACTGTGTGCACATGTGCTTTGGCCTGTATGTTTTATGTTTTTTTCTAGACTACCTGATATATACAGTAGGGTGGCACATCAAAGAATAACCCTGGCCTAGTTTTATTGAGGCCAGCAGGATGTTCCTGTACACGTTTTGTTTTGTTAGTTTGGTTTCCCATGTGCTTGCAAGAAAGGACATATGAGCACACCATTTCAAGGGATTTTTTGTTGATGATTGCTGCTACGTAGTGTTTAATCCAGGGTCACTATCTTAATTTACATTTAAATTCATTCTTATGTCCTTTCTGTTCATCTTTGGCACTTTAGTTATTATAATTTGTTTATATTGTTATTTATCTTGATTATTTGTTTAATTCTGTATTTTTTCTCAGTTATGACTACTATTTAGCTTCTAAACATGCCAGATTATGTTCTATCTTGCTCCTTGTGTTTTGTGGGTGGTTCCACATGTCAATCTCTGTTGAAGGACTGCTCCCAGCACCATAAGGGCTCATGGGAATTGTACTTCATTTGTGATACATGATATGCACTTGGTGGTTTGGTATTTCCTGGTTTGCTTTTGCTAATTCTTTACATTTATTAGCTTTTTGACTGTTTTGCTTCTGCTTTGAGGATTTTGATTTATGGATAATGTTTTGGAACTTTTGTGCTTGGGATTGCACTGTTGGTAAATTGTCTTTGTCTCCTTTTTTATTTTTTGAATTTGCTGTTAATAAATTCCCCTTTTATAAAGATTGTCTGATGCCTTGGTTGGTACTAGCCAGTAACTGACTGTGATCCTCTCCCTAGTGGAGCATTTTGAGTGTTCTTTAGGACATTATACAATGTATTTTTGAACTTTGATAATTAAGCACATTTTAGCCCAGTGCAGCAGCCACCCACTCAAGTGGAAAATCGGTTGCCTTTTGGGGCATCTACCTCTGGACTAACTGGTGGGAGTCATGTTTGCTTCCTTGACTACTTTTGAAGGCTCCAGATCACTTTGGCTATTTTGGGTGAGAAGATCACTGCAGTCAATGGTATAAAGGTCAGCATTGTCAACTTCCTGGTTGACTGAGATTACAGATACAATTTGTAAGACTCATCACTAGTGTTTTTCTTTAGTTTTTTTCTTGGTAAACAATTCTCTGCATGTATGTACCTGTATGTCTGCATGCTCGACAACCCACCAACTGTACTGTGTGCTGAAACTCCGTTAAAACAGGCAGAAATTGATTGTATGTGGCTGGTTCAACTGCAGGTTCATTGGCTTACTGTGTAAAATGTCTGTCGCCCGATGGTTGATGCGGGCAACATTTAGAACTGGCCACTGTGCTTACTCTCTGTCTTCTCTGCTCCAGTATAAGCTTAATCTACATGTAATTGCTGATCCACAAACACTGAAACTATCTGACGAGGAAAACTATTTGTTCTTTCAATCTGAAAAAAGGAGCTACTACAGGACGACCGACAACATCACTGCTTTCTTGCTTTGTTTTTGTGTGCTGAAGTGACAGCTCCCATTTGAATCAATGCTGAGACTCTTCCTGTCTTCACTATAATAAAGCAGATTTTCTTGGAAACCTGGGCTTCACTTCTTCTCTCTTGTGCAAGCCAGTGACCCACAAATCACAAGTGTTACCAGGAGTAGGGTCTTGCACAGTTGGATCCCCAACAGCCTCAAAACATTCATCTTCCACTGAGCCAGATGAGGTCCCAGCAGGGGCTCCAGCCCCTACCCATCCCAGAAATGTGCTCATGAAGATGGTGCCTTCACATGACCTGGAGTGTTTCCTATTTTGTTTCAAATGCATGGCCATATTAATGCGCTGGGATAGGGGAGACTGGGTGGCTATTTTGGCCCCTATTTTTAATCAGGGATGCCCTACAGGTCATGCATAACCTTTCTCCTGAGAGACTTGATGATTATGATTTCTTGAAGCAGCAAATCCTTCTTCGTCTGTGGCAAATTGATCCGGATTGCCCTATCCAGGGACAGGTGTAGGACTTAGTAGATCTTATTCAAAGCTGATTCTGTGGAGATACCTTCAAGCACATTGTGGAAAAGCTCGCTATTGATGTAGTCCTGTCTGGGATAAGCAACAACCTCTATGATGAGATGCTCTGGATCTGACCCACAGATCTGAGGGCGCCCAAGCCACTTGGAGGCAGAGGGGCTATCCTTTCTTGGCACCTACTTCAGCCTAAATGTCCCGTTCCCGCCTGAAGGTCAATTGTTGAAGGTACGTTCATAAGCCCCAGTTCCAACTCGTCCTTTCCCATCCTTGGAACAATGTGTGCTGTCAATCCCTTCCATGGTCCCACCAGTTCAAGCCTAGGCTCCTAGAGTCACTGACACCACTGGGGCACGTGAACCAAGGCTGCAGGTAGTAGATGCTATTGTGAAAAACTCTGTAGATAGGATCAAGCGCAGTACTTTCACTATGATCAACCAGGATAGCCCATGGAGATTGGCGTGGCCGAGGTACTTTGTTTTTAGGTTCACTCTAAGGTCTTGAAAGTTGGCTAGGTGCAACGTCCCAGCCCTGTTCGACCGTGGTAGTGACCTCTGCATGGCCTGCTGAGACTTTCTCTGACAAATTCCCCACACAAACATGGAATAGGTGAGCATTCGCTGCATTTACAAGGATGTTAAGGAATATGAGACTATCTTACCGCCTCTGAAATTTAAATGAAGTCACTTTAAAGTTTGGACTGCTGCATCAGACACTTCACTCTGGCCCCTCTTTGTAGGAAAGTGAAATGCTCTATTCACTCACTCCCTAGACACCTGGGGCCTCATGTATAAACGGTGCGTACGCACAGAAATGTTGCGTAAGAACTTTTCCACGTTCAAATCGCGATGTATAAAACCTACACTTGGCGTAAAGCCACGCACTTTTCCACGGTACCTCATGCCTTGTCGTACGCAAGTTCTCCGCTCGGTTTTGCAAACTGGCGGCACCCAGCGTCAAAGCAATGGTACTGTTCTTGTGTGATTACTCATTATTTTCATGACGCGGCTTTATAAATACACAGAAACTAACCGCATATTGTTTATTAGTGTAATGCATCTGATTGTAATTAACTCGTAACAATATAATGGTCCAGGGAACAGCCATAGTATTCCAAATACCATAACTGCTTTAGCGTTGTTACTCTCACTTCTTCTTCTTCTTCTTCTTCTTCTTTCAGCTCCTCTTGTTAGGAGTTGCCACAGCGGATCATCTTTTTCCATATTACTATCACTGCACGACTCGGAGTATTTATATCACTGTATCTGAGTGTGAATCACAGCAGCAGCTGATCGGAAAGAGAATTATCGGTATACAGCTTTAAGGACACGCTGTCTCAGCCACTGCAAAATGTTTTAAAGCCTTTCCTGTACGGACCTCACGGTTCAGAAACAGTTTAATCCCAAGAACTTTAAATGCACTCAATCAATTGCTCCTTGTAGAACGGTTTGTACTTATAAGTACAATCACCCCACTGTAAACTTGCACTACAGTTATAATATCTCACAACCTGGGCCACTTTATAAAGCGCGTATTTACATATGATGACGATATCATTTTTAAGGTGAAATGCAGCAAAATATGTTTGTTAAATTATACACATAAAACTTTAACTTCATTTAAATAATCTATATTCTTCACTGGGAGTGTCGTGAAGGATAGAATAATTTAACATGTACTACGAAGATATTTCAATGTTCTTTAAGCGTTTTGAAGAATCGGCGCTAAGCTTACAGATGGCTTAACTTCTATTACAGAGCTGATTGTATGGCGATCTGTTACTTGGGGAAAGAAAAGCACTGACTGCAGTGACGGCTACGCCAATATATATTAAATATAAAACAGAAAGAGAAAATAACAACACAGCTAAAAACGCAGCGACAAATTTTGACAAAAGATAAATGCTTGTCATGAGCACGAGGCTCATGAAACACATGTTTAATAATGTGCTTTAGCTCCTATCATCATGAAAATGACATCACGTATACATCTCAGTATTTTAGTTATTCAGAGAGCTGTAATATCACAAATGTAATGGACTCTGTGTCCAGTTGGAGGAAGAGAGCCAGTTTAAGAAGCAAGTAGTGATTCACACACATAGATCACATACGATTAGAAGATCAAATACAAAACAAAGCATTTAACGTGCTACTTTAATTACGATGTAATTTTGAGAAACTGGTTAATTAAACGATTTTAAGATGAAGTTTATAATGTTCTACTAAATGACAAAATAAACTACGTGATTAAAGTGGAAAATTCGAGATTGAAGTTGACATTTCGTGCTTTTTCCCCACTGTGTGCCTTTTTTCTCTGTACCCTAATAAGCTTTCATATGACACTCAGACAGTGGGCTTACAACTCGGCTTTCCATGGCGACTTTGATATGTGACTTCTTTTTTATTTCCGGCACTGTGCGATTTGTGAATGTGAGCTTTCAAGTTTCTCCAACACACTATGTCACTCGATCAACTTCATTTTGTTGATTATACTACGGTTTATTTGAACAAATAGTATGTTTTTCCTTTGCCTCCACTTGGTATTTGCTGAAATTCTTATATTTTCCCCGTGCTTTTCCCATTGTCTTTTCACAGAAGGCTGCGCTTAAGGGCGATTTATATTGATTTGCATATTCAAATAGGCGTAATTCTGGGAGGATTTGGGGCGTTACATAAAGCGCGTGCACGAGCATTAGTTTTCACGCTGATCGGGATTTATGTAACGGAAGGACGTGGAAGTTGGAGTACGCACAGATTCCTGCATCTGGATTTTTCTGTGCGTAAGCACATTTCGGCTTTTGTGCTTACGCCATGTTATAGTGCGAGTTCTACGCAGTGCGTTATACATGAGGCCCCTGCAGAGTGCCTGTTTCTGTATATACTGTATCTAAATATATATATATATATCCCAAACATTATGGTGTCATGAAATGGAAGGCCACGTATAAAAATTGTTCTAATTTCTACCTGGTGTGACTCTTAAATTAAAGTCTATAATGTGCACTTTAATCACATCGGAATTGTTTGGTTTGTAATTTTAAACCATGAAGCAGAGGAGTAAATCAATGTAAAATGTGTCTTCATTCCAATCATTATATACTGCTTATCTGTCTTTGTATTTGGGTTGCAGTACAGTTACTGACTTGGAGGACCATACACAAAGATGTCCTCAGAAGTTGATGTAGCAATTTATCACAACAGAAGGTGTTTCACAAACGTCATTTCAGTGTGAACTGCACGATCTGTGGTTTATTTTTATGCTCCACTTATTTCCTTCAACAAAGAGAAAATGTACAGTTAAAGCAATTATTAAGCAAATATGCTAAAGAAAGCATTAAGTCTATCAAAGTCATATTTTCATCACTGTTGCACTAATACATCCTTTATTCTGCTCCCATGATAGCCATTGGAGTTGCCTAGTACTGTTGCCTAGTACTTTAATGGTACTGACTCCCAGGACACTCTTAAAGATACCTGTGCTCACATTTGGGGGTGGCATTAGGCTGGTACCAGGAGTTTCAGAGGGCATTAATGGTCCCAAAGGTGACTTTAGGGGTGACCTTGGAAAACAGTCGAGGTTTCTTATCGGTGAGTTTGAAGGTGAGAGGTAAGTCAAGGCAAGTTCTCAGGCTATGGGGAGGAACATAGGCCAAGACTTAGAGAGAAACTGAGAACTCATTAAGTGGGCAGCTGCACCAACCAGGAGGCAGCAACTATTTTTATTTTGCTTCTCTTTACCTCATATTTTGTGAGGCAGCAGCACTGTGGTTTGAATCCTGCACTTGATCATTGTCTGATTGGAGTATGCATAATAAAACAAAGTCAGGAAAACAGCACAGATGTAGCCAAAAGCAAATGTAGATCATTAGCAAAAACATAAGTGATACTCAAAAATGAAGACATGAGCCAAAATTGCGAAACACAAGAGATTCAAAATAACAAACTTCAGACAAGAACAGATTCGTTTCTGACTGAGGAAAGGAGTAAAGGCTCACAGTCAGAAAACTAAACAAATAAATACTTAAAATAATCTGATATCAAGCAACAGCAAGTCATGGTGCACAACAGATTAGTCTTCAAGACTTGCATCCCACTCCTTTAGACTTTCAGCTTTCAGAACATATCAGAAAATCCTTGAAGATGACAACCAGTGGGCTGTGAACTGGAGAAAGAAGGCACACAAATCAGGTCCAGAAAACATTAAAAATAAAAATACTTAAGAAATTTAGATGGGTTATGTTGATAGATAGGGTCAGCTGTTGGCCTTTGAAGACTTCAATGGCATTAATGTTTGGTGTTATTTATTTAAGTCAAGATGGATTATGTGAATGCAGGGTGGCAATACTGCAATAAACATCTTTATTGCTATAAATTAATAAATGATTAGATTACAAAATAGAAGAGTAACTCGGGAAGGAAAATGTATTCTCTATAGCAAATTTCTGGAAAAATTTTAGATCAACCTCAGTCAAAATTAAAGTAAAAGAAGAAGGAATTAAATAATTACCAGAGAAAGCAAGAAACAGAAGAAAATAACACCAAACCCAGGGAGGAAGAAATGAAACAAAAGATGAGATAGTAAATGGCAAATGTATAGAAATCCTAGAGGAGGGAAAGAACGAGAAATGCAAGAATGTAAAACAGATGGGAGTAAGAAGGAAGTTGTTATATCTTTGTATCATTTGTTTTGCACCGCTACAGCCAAAAATGAACAAAGACAATGATATGTGGGAGCATCTGTTAATCCCTTTAATGCAAACTCAAAGAAGAGCCTACAAGATATCCCAAAATGCAATGCAGCATTAAGACTACAAGTGTCTGTAAGGGACGATCAAATATATAACAGAAGTGAAGCAGATACTGTGGATAAAAAACTAAACAAAGAAAAGCAAACAGGAAAATGGAGAAATTGAAATGGGGGAAAGAAGAGAAGAGATAATACAGACTTAGAACTCCTTTCCAGCTCAAGAATCAAAATTCTATTTTAAGGGGTGACAAAGAAAAACTAATAAGAATGTAGCAGAGTTTAGAAGTTTGACAGGGAAAGAAGACATTTGCAGTTTATTGAATATAATAAGAGCACTGATAAAAACATGACGAAAAGATGATAATGTGAAAATAATCTGGGAAAATCAGAACGATGTTCAGGGGGATCTAAAAAAAAGTGCAAAAGAAAGGGAATCTGGACATCATGAATGGACACCTAAAGAGATGTCTCTGTGGACAACATTAATTTATTTTCTATAATTGGAGACTAACAGTGGTACATAACTCATCATGTCTCCAAATCAGCTATTAAAAGTCCCACAATAACAACAAAACATTCAGCCTGGATCTTCAATTACAAACATGCTAACAGAGGCAGATCCCAAATAAAATGTTAGCAGCAAACCAAATAAATAAAAAGGTAGTTTAGAATGCTATTGCAGAACAACTCTCAAGGACTAATATAAGGCGTTTTATTTATTTAAAAGTGGCAAAAGGGAATTGACAAGCACAGGTTGGATTTGTCAATGGTGGGCAATTACTATCAAATCTTAAAAGTGTTTCCAGAGTAATATTGTCACCAATTGCATCGGAGTCCACTGATACTGGATGGAGGGGAAAACCATTTGTAAGAGATGACTGGAACAATTTATTTACTGCATTACTTACATTTTGTGTTTTAACATTGCTGAGTCATACTCATTGCTAACACATATTTTAAATAACTTACATGAGTTTTATAAAATTTCAGGATTTAAGATCATTTTGGATAGGAGGGTATTTTCTAGTAAATACCCCTACAAAAGGCTAAATTTGATAATTTTTCTTCAACTGCCTTATATCAGTTCATATATTGTGGAGCTACAATCGTGCAACAAATTAAAAGCCAATTCAAAATCAATGGTAACAGCCTATTTGAGTGTGTTTAATAAAATCTCATCAATTGTTCATTCCTTCACCTACCAATAGCCATTAAAATTAACAATATTAAAATTAGTATTTTACAAGGGACGTTCAAAAAGTTTCTGCACTTTTATATTTTCATTGGAAGCGGTGAAGGCGGGAGTAGCAGTAATTGGTCGTGTATGAAAGTGTCATGTGACTAGTTCTGTCTGGCAAGCTGGCTGCCCTTGCAGTTTAGTATAAGAATTGTCACCCTCTGGTGAAGATGGAGGAATAAAAGAGGAACAGCGTTCTGTCATATGCTTTTTGTGGGCAGAAGGTGTGCTTGGAGCACAAATCCATCTTCACATGTGTGCTCAGTATGGGGATAAAGTTCTCTCTCATAGAGTCATCTATGAGTGAATTGAAATGCTCGAAAATGTCCATCTACAGCCACGACCATGAGGAATGAAGAAAGAACCCTGGAACTGATTCATGAAAACAGAAGAATGTTTTGCTGATGGCATAAAAAGTTGGAATGACGCTGGGAAAATCGTCTTGCAAAGGAAGGTGACTATGTAGAAAAGTGATGTAATTTGTTTTTGAAATTCTTAATAAATAGAGTTAAAAAAAAGTGTGGAAACTTTCTGAATGTCCCTCGTACCTACATTTTAATATTTTTCCTCTTCATCCATAAATTTTCTAAATCCTTTACCAAGTGTATGGTTGCAAAGAGCCAGTGACTATCCCTCCAGCACTGGGCATAAGAGGGGAACCAACCATATATGGGGCGCAAATCTATGGTAACATTTAATGTAACCTGTAGATCACAAGGATGTTGGAGGAAGCCTGAAGTAACAGGAGGAAGGCTCACGCAGACATAATGCAAATTTTGCAAACTACACACAGGCAGAGCTTAGGCAGAGACTGAAACTCAGCACTCTGTTGCATTTGAGACAGCAGCACTATACAGTATGTCACCACGTCACCTAGTGTATATCTTTTTATCCATAATGGCAGGTAGTTTTGTCTTGACTTTCTTTGCCTTGCAGAACCTTCCATGAATCCTTTTCAGGTATACAACTTCTTACTTTTTTATTAAATGTATTCATGCATATAATTAACTGTAATTTCTTCCGAAATTCATAAGTTATGCATGTCAGGTTATCTGAGGACTCTAAATAGTTCCAATATGATTAAAAGTGAGGATGGATACACCAAGAATGAACTAACTAACATCTCATCAAAGATTACTTTCGGCTTGATGCTACTGGGACAGACTACAGCTCAATTAATTAGATTAAGCAGGTTAAGTGAATGCTACAATATATGATCGCTCCATGTTTATTATACGCAGCATATTTATGAATGTATTATCAAAACATATTTTACAGTACAATTATTACAGAAAAATATTTTAAAATGGTCATTGTATTAAAAAACAACTGTGAATAAAATAAAAGCAAAATGCAATACTCCGACATTAGATGTACTATCTAACTATGGGAAAGGTTACATGACATAAGCCACAAAAGAAAATAAATTGATTAATGCAAGTTATTATACAATGCAGTAGTGTCAGTACATACAATAAATAGAAAGACTAGACTAGACTAGCAGTAGTATTAGTGTAGTATTAGTTAATTGTATAAATATGAATTTTTGATATTTTGCACTTTTTCACATTAGGATTTCATTACTGACATTTATTTCATGTTTGGAATTATATTTACAAATTTCCTTAACAAACATATATTTTCTTTATTTAGTTTATCATGTGACCATGATAGTTAATCTGATGACATCACAGGAAGTGATATTATACATTTTGGCAGTGGTCATATGCAGCTTTATCTGTGGGTAGATACAACTTTGTCGTTGAAAATTTTGGTCATAGTTAGCTTAACCAAGTACCCACTAGAAGTAGGATTCTCTTTTTTCGGATATGACCTTTGACTAGGATTTCATCTTGTTCTTTCCACTTCTGATTACTCAGTTTTGTTTATCCTTCCCTTAGTATTCTGACCTTTGTGTATCCCTTCTACATCTTTTTTGCTATTTAACCATCATCTGGTTTATCTGTGCTTACAATAATCCCCTGAAACTGAACATCTTCTTAACAAGTACTAGTAGTGATAGTATTGTCAACTAATAAAAAGACAAGTTGATTTCCAGTTCAGAAGTGCACCTTGAGACAAATAGTACCTCAAAGATCCCAAAAGAGACTTCCTAAAGAAGGACAGCATTTAAAGACCTTAAGCACCTGGTTGTAGCAAACTGATTTTATAAGCTAGTAGCCAGAACAGTTTTGAAACATAATTTGATATCTGAAGCAAAATGAATACAGATGAGCCAGCCATTAGGTGATATGTTTTGAAGGTATGTTTCTTATTTTGCTGGAGACAAAAATAAGTAAGTGTTATAATCTCAGAAAGGTTGCCCAAAGGCAAAGGAGTGATTAAGCGATCAGTTAATAAAAAATGCTGAAAAGAAAAGGCAGAAGTAAGGGACATGCTAGGCTCTGAATAGTGAGAGAAGTCAAATTATAATTTATTAAATCGAAAATGCAACAGCAAAAACTCATGGTTATAAAGGCAGCCTAAAGGTCCTAAAACATATGTGGTAAAACAAATCTGGGGCTGTTTTATTTAATTTAATGTTTTTTAAACAGTGACATTGGCTTAACCACTGGTGGACAGGTGAATTTGTATGATCACATGAGTTTTAGTGTAGTTATGGAAAATTAACTAGTGTCAGCTAGGAACACCACCAGATCAGGGATATGGGTTAGTGCACACGGGGCGACAAGTGACAATGAGAACAACAAGTACAAGAACAACAGAACAAGCAATCACTTGTTATACATCTGGTTTGATAAATATTCCATAGGATGAAAGGACAGGACAGACAGTATTGACTCTATTGAGTTTCATAAAAGGAGCAGGACCAATGGCTGGGGCTTCTGTGGAGGTTCCAGGGTGTGGTAATGTTTGAGACTACTAAGCAGTGGGGCAGATGAGAATGGAGAGGAGCCACAGGAACAATATACTGCTAGGTGGATCTACAGCATAGTGGCATTCATTTTGAGGTTGAGGCACTCTGGGGAGTTGCAGTGACAGGCTGACAGTGCCGTTTCTGTCTGTTACAGGGTTACATGAGGAGGATTCCGGGTGATGTTTGCTTGCAAAATTAGAATCCATGGATGTTAAAACAACACTAAGATAACGTTTCTGACTTCATGAAAACCTGAGTCAGATTAAAAAAACAACAAAAATCATAAAATGGAGTAGTGGTACGCATTATCAGAAAAACAGTATTCATAAGAGGTGTGTAAATGAAGAGGGGGAATCACAGAACCTTTAGAGAGACTATAGAAGACAGACGAAAGACAACTAAAAAAAAGGGGTGACAAATAATTTTAAGATTGCAAAGTTTACTTTAGTTGAGAATATTAATTGGCAAAGGATCATTGAGGAAGAATAGAGAGGCAACCATATTGAACATTGGGAAGGCGGTCATCCACACTACAGACATGAGTAATCTCAGTACTATGATGAGATAGGAATCCTTACTGCAAAGGTTCTAATAACCAGTGGCTAGATGTGAAATAGGCTGAGAAGCAACTATGCTTCAAGTCTCTTAGACAAGAAACGTGGATTTAAGATTAGTCAGAGAGAACAGAATGATCTCTTCAGTACTGATTCAACCCTTACAAGCTTCAGGACAGAAAGTGAGCTGGACTGAAGACACATTAAAGGAGTATGCATGATGAAAGGAGCAACATCAGTCCCAGGAGACTTGACTAGAAATATTACCAACAAAACACTGGTGATTTTGGAAATGACACAGGCAAGTTTAAGTGTCAAGATGGGAAAGATCAAGGAGGAGCAATTCAAGTATAACAGAGGCGCAGCTGGCAGTATTGATCTTACTTTGAAATAATATGTACTACTGTAATAAATACGGCATGAAATAGAAGGATCTCTAAAATGAGATGCATCATCTAAGCCCCGATTTTCTACATGACTATGTGTACACTATGGAGTCAAGATGCATTTCAGCCATTTTCCTGAAGTAGTTCCTCTTAATATTTTTTTTTAGCAGATGTTTCATAATCAGACGGCATGGTGGTGCAGTGGTAGTACTGCTGCCTCTCAGTAAGAAGACCTGGGTTCACTTCCCGGGTCCTCCCTGCGTGGATTTTGCATGTTCTCCCTGTGTCTGGGTTAGGTTAGGTGCATTGGTGATTCTAAATTGTCCCTAGTGTGTGTGTGTGTGTGCGCCCTGTGTTGGCTGGGATTGACTCCAGCAGACCCCTGTGACCCTGTAGTTAGGATATAGAGGGTTAGATAATGGATGGATGGATTTCATAATCAATACAGGCAAATGAAATATTATGAAGTCAAGAGCTAATGACAAAGTATCTGCAAGGTGTGATGCTTACATAGTGTCCAAACAGTAATATTTAGGCAACAGTGCCTGAAACACTGCCCTGGCAAAAGCATAAGAAATATACAGTGGTGTAGCATCTTCTGAGCCCAGCAAAACCCAACATGACTTACTTACAGATATCTGCTTTTGCTACTAAGCCTGCTTAGGTGTGGATAAACTATGTGCTGTGATTAGTGTCTTTAATTATTTTTTGTGGAAATTCCTGAATGGATTTTACCAATCTATACATCTATTTTGTTTTTTGTTGATTCAAGGAATCTGATTTTTACATTTATTTCTTGCTGGTAGTTGTCCTGAAAGAGCTTTGAGGATCTTCCTGCGACACCATTTTATTGTGGTTGTGTCACCCGTCGCTAAGGCAGACTTTCCCATAACCACCTGGGAATGCATGACATAATAAGAGCAAATGTATAAAGGTTAGTATGTGTGTTCTGAATTTATCTGAGATTATCATAAAAAATAATGTTTGCTGTCTGTTTTTTTTCTGATTTAAACTCCTTCTGGCTAACAAACTTCCTTTTGGTATAAAGGTCTTTCATTTTATTTAATATCATTAAATTCTATTTAATATTTTAATTTCTGATAACAGATTGGTTTGATTTTGTGCTAGTGACTCTCGTTCTACTTTCTGACTATTCATTAAAAATAAGCATACCATGGTGGTCAGAATCATTCAATGGGGCTACATTTCAACAAACGGGATGGGTAAGCTTGGCATTATTGATGTAATGATGAATTGGGCACAATACAGAGAGTAACCAGCTAAATTTTGGGGTCAATGCAGAAATTACATTTGGTCAATTTTAATTACAATGTACTAAGCGTTGTATGGGGATAATATAGTTTTATTTTTTAACTTTTTAATAATATTGTCATACTAGATTTTCATTCTTCTTATCCAGGTGATCTGGTTATTTAATCCATTATTCACTAATTAGTGGGGCCTGACGCTGAAATAGTTGCAGCCATTCATCATTCGGTATTTTTTGCCAGGTTGTTTGATTTAATTTGCTTTTAATTATCATTATTAAGATACAATGAAGGGAACAAAATAAACAGAAAAAGGGCAAAAAAAAAATAAAATAGGAAAACAACAAAATATATTATTGTGAAAAATACTTAGCAAATAAAAAAAGAGACTTTATTCATCACTATGAAAGAAATCCAAGGACTTCCTTTATTTCCCTGAACCAGTGGAGGCTCACTATGTGAGCAGCAAGGCTGTCCATACCAGGCCTGCCTAGTCTTAGGAGAACAGCTCTTGTTATCGCAACATATCCTGTTCTCGGGTTCATTTACATATAGTAGCTAGTAAACATTTTAATCTCACCAATGAGCACGCAGATAAAAGATACATTCTAGCAATATGCCTCTGCCATTTAATAACATTGAATGGTCTCAAAATAATCAATCATTTAAGGTCTCGTCTACACATTTGGTTTACAATATAAAGCTTCTTATATGTAAACTCTTATCAAATCGAAACGTTAAATTTTATATATGATCTCATAAAGTGTGCTGGTTCAAATGAAGTAAGGATGTCTTAGTTTAACAGGCAGGAAGTTTCAAGCATTTTTCTTTTCCCTTACAACTCTTAAGTATTTAAAGTTATAGAAAAAATAGTAACATTTCTAAATGTCTTTTAAATATTAAAATCATACTGCTGAACTTTTCGCAATGCAGAATAAGAGAAGAGGAAAAGAAGACCAACTAATTACAAAGGGTCAGTTATTATCAATTATTATCACTGACTGTGAATCTGGTTGGAACAAAAAGCTACAGCCGAAGTGGGTTCCCAGTTTTGGAACCACCGGGAGAGTGAAATAACGGTGAAAATATTCCTATAAACAGAACTGATTACAAGTTGGGAAACAGCCCTCTCAAAAGCAACACAATTATTATGTCCTTTAATACAATCACTACTGGGGCACATTCCCTCTGCAATGATCGAAGTGAAAATATCTTGGACATCCTACCAGTTCCTTGACACCGAATTAAAAAAATGGTGTTTGTTACACAGTTTTAGCTACAGATTGCAGCTACTGGTTATGCACTCCTTTATCTTAAACATCTGTATGATGACAAGCAATTGACAGTCTCTGCTATTTTACAATACTGGCCATGCTCTAAAAATATTAAGATATCTGCAAGGACTGACATCTGAGTAGAAGATTTATGAAAGGAGTGAATAATGTCAGGTCCGACGGTGATTCAATAGTGGATAAATTGCAGTTTTTTTATGTATTATGTATGAGAAGTGTAATGCATACTATAAGCTTCTATTTCATATAATATATCTAGAGTTATATTTTTGGTCTAATTTCTGATTTCCGCATTGATCTATTTCTAATTAAGTATGCAGGTTTATTGTTTTATAGTTGATTGTATCATGGATGGGTATCACAGGTATCATACTAAACCATTACAACACCAATTGCCACTTTCACTTTAACTGCAAAGACTTATGGAAGAACTATTGAAAGTGCAAGAGCATTCCTAAAACAGCAATAATGATGGCTACAATTATCATTCTACACACTCTTGGTTATGATATTATCATAGTTTTTCCCACCAACCACTCATGTCTTTGGCTGCAGCCTCATTGTATAATTTAGCCTTGGCCACCTCTTATTTTTGCAGTAGCTCAATAGTATGTTTTATTAGATAGTCATATGATACTTGAGTGCACTGCTAGTTACGACCGTTATCTAAACTCTTTATTGAGTCATCGAGTCTCTCAAGGATTATTAGTTTCAGGTTTTGAATTTCTGTTCATTTTTCATGTTCTCTGTTTCTGTTTTGCTTTGTGTATGCAATTTCTTTTTTATAATGTATTCTACTAGTGTTTCTGTGTGCTTTGAGGTTTGACCAACAACATGCTGCCTAACCACAGTCTCACCTGTTCACTTATTCAATGTTGCTACTACAGATTTGTGGCTACTTACCCATAGTACATCTCTGGACAATGGCTACTTCTGCATGTGACAATTTCACTACTACTAGTACTGATACTTGTGTTAGAGTGCTAAGGACTAATTACAGTCATATGAAAAAGTTTGGGAACCTCTCTTAATTCTTTGGATTTTTGTTTATCATTGGCTGAGCTTTCAAAGTAGCAAACTCCTTTTAATATATGACATGCCTTATGGAAACAGTAGTATTTCAGCAGTGACATTAAGTTCATTGGATTAACAGAAAATATGCAATATGCATCATAACAAAATTAGACTGGTGCATAAATTTGGGCACCCCAACAGAGATATTACATCAATACTTAGTTGAGCCTCCTTTTGGAAATATAACAGCCACTAGACACCTCCAATAGCCTTTGATGAGTGTCTGGATTCTGGATGGAGGTATTTTTGACCATTCTTCCATACAAAATCTATCCAGTTCAGTTAAATTTGATGGCTGCCAAGCATGGACAGCCTTCTTCAAATCATCCCATAGATTTTCGATGATATTCAAGTCAGGGGACTGTGACAGCCATTCCAGAACATTGTACTTCTCCCTCTGCATGAATGCCTTTGTAGATTTCGAACTGTGTTTTGGGTCATTGTCTTGTTGGAATATCCAACCCCTACGTAACTTCAATTTTGTGACTGATCCTTGAACATTATCCTGAAGAATTTGTTGACATTGGGTTGAATTCATCCGACCCTCGGCTTTAACAAGGGCCCCAGTCCCTGAACTAGCCACACAGCCCCACGGCATGATAGAACCTCCACCAAATTTGACAGTAGGTAGCAAGTGTTTTTCTTGGAATGCAGTGTTCTTCTTCCCCACACAAAGCGCTTTTGGCTATGACCAAATAACTAAATTTTTGTCTCATCAGTCCAAAGCACTTTGTTCCAAAATGAATCTGGCTTGTCTAAATGAGAATTTGCATACAACAAGCAAGTCTGTTTGTGGCGGGAGTGCAGAAAAGGCTTCTTTCTCATCACTCTGCCATACAGATGTTCTTTGTGCAAATTTTGCTGAATTGTAGAGCAATGTACAGATACACCATCTGCATCAAGATGTTCTTGCAGGTCTTTGGAGGTGATCTGTGGGTTGTCTGTAACCATTCTCACAATCTTGCACATATGCCGCTTCTGTATTTTTCTTGGCCTGCCAGACCTGGGTTTAACAGCAACTGTGCCTGTGGCCTTCCATTTTCTGATTACATTCTTTACAGTTGTAATTGACAGTTTAAACCTCTGAGATAGCTTTTTGTAGCCTTCCCCTAAACCATGAGACTGAACAATCTCTGTTTTCAGATCTTTTGAGAGTTGCTTTGAGGATCCCATGCCGTCACTTTTCATAGTAGAGTCAAAGGGAAGCACAACTTGCAATTGACCACCTTAAATACCTTTTCTCATGATTGGACAACCTGTCTATGAAGTTCAAGGCTTAACGAACTAATCCAACCAATTTGGTGTTGCAAGTTATCAGTATTGGGCAGTTACATGCATTCAAATCAGCAAAATTTCAAAGGTACCCAAATTTTTGCACAGCCAGTTTTTCATATTTGATTTAAGTTCATACAACTAAATACTGCTTCACTAAAAATCTTTGTTCGGAAAACACACCAGTACTCAGATGTTCCTAGGAAATGAAAAACATACCACTGTTATCTTTTTTGTTGTAAAGTAGAGTAAATTATTATGCAGGCTGAGTGGGGTTCCCACACTTTTTCATATGACTGTAATTGAGAATACCCTACAACCCTCATTGTTAGTCGGTCCTGCCCCTTTAAGCAGTGCATTGCCTTCCACCATCTGCAAGAACTCCCACTCTTAAAGTGGAGCCAACTGTAATCTCAGGAGATCAGAAGGAACTTAGTCATAAACAGCATTAGGCTGATGGTGAGCGGAAAATATCACTGGCAAACAATAGGCAAATTACAAGTGCTAGCTGAAGATCTTAAAACATCAATGGCAAAACTGCAGAATTTACATACAATTTCTTTTAAATATATTGGTTAAAATTTCACCTTCAATAGACCACACTATATACCTATCATATGCATCATAAACTTAATTCTTAAACCAGAATATTCCAAATGGCAAATGTCATTATGGGAACTAAAGCTGTGCTTTAGAATTGAAGTACTGACCACGGGAGGTAAGGTGATAGCAAATTTCATAGCATGGAATCGCTACAATGTGGGCTGACTTATCACATGTCTCTCTTATTGGCATATCTAACAATACTAAGGCAAAGCTTATTCAAAAAACAATAAATGATCCAAAGGTCAAATAAGACAGATTCTCTAATATTAGTCAGCATAAGTGCAAATTCTTTCTCAAAGAAGTCTTTCCTTGACTTTTGACAAAGTACAAAAAAATTGTTAATGCAAGGCTTCCCCTTAAAAATCCACCATGACGTTACATGCCAATGTACACAGCTGGAAATTATATGGCATCATAGGACCAACCGTAATGAGTGTGGAAGACCGATAATATCATGTGATGCACAGATAAAAAATGTAAACAAAACAAAAATAATATTTCCGCACAATGAAGTATAGCTATCAAATGAACAAAATCTACGTATATACAGGGTGGCGCAGGGAAATTTTCAATTGACGTTCAATGCATTAATAAATACATTACTAAAACTTTTAATGATGAAATGTATTGTACAGGATATGCAATTAATGATGGTAATCAATATTCATTTTATGTTTTGAAGAAAACATCATGAAGGTGTTGTCCATTTCTCCATACACATTCTGACAGCCTTTTGTGGAAATTCTGCATTGCTCAACGTAACATGTCAAGAGAAATGCCAGCGATTTTCTCTTCAATCCTCCTTTTTAGTTCAGCAGTGGTTGCAGGGCGTGTGCAGTACACTAGGGTTTTAAGATGTTCCCACAGAAAAAAATCATAAACAGTGAGATGTCTGGATCTCAGAGGCCATGGAATGTCACCGTTGCATGAAATGACAAGTCTTCCAAACAATCGTCGAATAGCTGCCATCGAATGTCGGGTAGTAGACAAAGTGGCTCCACCTGGGGACTTCTTTTTTAAGACTGAACCCATTTCTTCGAAATTATGCACCCATGTTGTAATCGCATGAACAGATGGGACACAATCATGATGTCCAAACTGGTAATGCTGCCGAAATTCCATTTGTGCAGCAGTCACACAATCACCATTCTTACACAGCGAACATTCGTTGCGCACTACTCTACTGTTCCATTATAACTAATAGCAAAGGGTTCTAGACAAGATCGCATTGGTCTCAAACAACTGCCGATGTCCCAGGGGCGCCAAAATCTACTTCCAAAATTTACCGTTTCCCTGCGCCACACTGTATATAAAATTGCAAGGGCTATCAGTATGCTCAGTTAATCTTGGTGTCCGTTGACAGCTTACGCCATGACACATGCATTACTAGGCCAATCAGGCGACAGCTTGACTAACCATCTCCTTCAAGTCTCTCTCACGGATCACACAGACGCAGCTGCAAACCTGACCTCACAAGATATGCACAGCTGAGTCCCTCTCTGTCCTACTAGACACATACACTGCCCTCCATAATGTTTGCAACAAAGGCACATTAACTAGACAGTTGAGTTCGGTATTTCTAAGGTTTTACCAATGTTCTGAATGGTATTTGTCTTGGTTTTCAGCCTCATAATGGCTTCTTTGACTTTCACTGCCACAGCTCTTCTCCTCATATTAAACAATGACCACTGCTGACTCTGAAGGACAGGAGCAAGCCTAGGTATCTTATGGCTGCACTAATTAAGTAATGAAACACACCTGGGTAATGTGTGACTGAAATATATGCAAATACCCTTAAATTAAAGCCTGCAATGTACACTTTAATCACGTCTAAATTGTTTTAATCAAGGAATAATGTGTTTTTGTCTCAAACATTTTAGAGGGCACTGTAGCTGACTACTTACAGGCAAGGCCACTGGCGCACACTGTTCTACATTGCGGACATGTCAACTATGGTCAAGCAATCACACTGCAGCTCTGACACAAAACCAAATTCACCAACTATGGACTCTTACAATTATCCTGGCAGACTAACCATGACTGCTTCCTTTATGACAGGTGGATGCACCACCCAATCCAACGTTCATTCAGGCCACATACCAGATAGGATAAGAAACATGATGACAGGTGTTACATAGGCAGGTTGATCTTCATAATCGTTCAGTGTGAGTCGGACATTTCTAAACCCTAAAAAGACCAAGCCACTTTCAACTCTTGAGCAAGATGTTGGCCCCCTCCACAGCGTGACCTGGGTTTGTGGATGTGCTGACAGCCACCTTCACAAAAGCACCCTTTGAAACTCAATACACAGGCCTAGTACACCAATGAGCAGAGGAAAAATCTGAGCATTAAAAAAAAATCTACTGAATGTCAGCTACACTATACACACTTTATCACACAAGAATACTGCAAGCAAAGCAATACAATGAAGAAAAGCAACAGCTGCTAATGCTGTGTACCTGCAGAACAAATGCAGAAAATGGATCACTGCTGACCAATGACATGTCATAAGAAGGAAAGACACCACTGCAAAATGTAGGCTTGAATATACAGTCAATAAGCAATATGCTGATACTCTGGCATATTGAAACTGAAGACCCCGCCAAACACACTCACATGTCTCCTTGGATACAAACGGATCTTCCACCACTCACTGCTCATGCCCATATATAAATGTTGCTTTTATATCCCCATATCAATGTTTGTTAGGTGAACGCTACTTGGGCAAGTTAGATCTTTACATTAGAGGCAATGACGAAGATCTAAGAGAAAGACTTTCCAGACTGACAAATACATATTTTTCCTCATTTACTTCAAGATTCAAGATTTGAATGATGCTAACAATCCTTAAGCACAAGCATATAAAAAATGAGACAACTTGAAAAAGATGAAAAAGGAAAAGCACAAACAACAGGCAAACACATTCAAAAAGTTACAATGTACTTCATAAAGTTCCAAAATCGAACGATATTGTTGTCGTCTTCACTGCGAACAATGGTCAACCAACAGCACAAAGAGGTTTAGTCATTTACACAAAACAACACCAACCCGAACGCCTTTCCATTTTAAGGCCTCATATCATTCTGTTGGTCTGGCCTTTACTGTTTCTACTTGGTGACCATGGCTGGAAACCTCTGTTCAAAAGAGTGAACGAGAAAACAACTTTTAATTTTATTTGCATCATTTTGCTATCAGCCTTATTCACAGTTCTGGGAAACACTTTCAACAGTATGTAATTTGTTCCTACATCAAAGTGGATGAAAACAGGCTAAACTGGATATGACAAAATCAAAAGCAACTCTGCATTACAAATTACAAAGGACGTATTGACCATCTCAATACAACATCAGTGGCTATAAACATCATGCCTGGAAATGTGGTCATTTTGTTAATTCCCTGCAATTAATTACAGTATACAACAAAACTTTCAAGATGTGATGGTGATTGTTTGTCATTTTCAAATTCCTTATATTTGAGGACTGGTGGTCCATGTCTTACACTAAGGGAAATAAAATAGATCACTTCAATAACATGCAACAAAGTGAAAATTAATGATTTAGCTGAACTTCCTCAAAGTGAGGATACCACAGCAGCATCAGAGTGTAGAAGTAGTCAGCTCAAGCAGTTTCACACTTAGTTTATAAAGACGCCACCTTTAAAGCACATGTGTAATGGAATTAAAATCAGTTAGTAAGCAATGATTGAAAGTTTAGGCAGGCCTAAAGTGTAACTGTGTTCATGTGTTATACATTGTTAATTTGGTCAAAGTTCAGACTAGTGCAGCATGAACAGCAGAGCACAGCTGGAAAGGAGAGGTGGGATGCAGTTGCAGGAGGATCAGAGAATGTTAGCGGGAGTCAGGGGACGGTGCAGCGTCTCTACTGCACGTGATTGTATGTTGTGTGACCAATGGTTCTCAAGTCCAGCCCCCTATGACTACAGGTTTTTTGTTTCAGATACTTTCACAATCTGTGAATCATTTTTATGTGTTGTTTAACTGACCTTCACTTGTTTTGCATTTCTTAAACTGCAGTAGTGTAAGATTTATATGTATACATTTTTTTAAATATGTACTTTGTTCGCAGCACTTTTACATTATTAACTCTGTTACTGTCATTTTATTAGAATTTTGCTCTCATAATCATATCCAAACACATAATTAATGTCAAGCAGAGCAGGCACCAGGGAAAACAACAATGAATCCTAAAGGACAACAGCTATTTCAGTGACAAAGCCACCAGAACATTAAATAAAAGCAAGATGTTAAAATCAAGAATGAATTCTTACCTATCTAACACACATATGTTCTTGTTTCATTGGGTAAAAACGTATTAGTATGATCCCTGTATGATTTCTGAACTAAAAACAAGAGGGAAATAAATATTTGCTCAGTTAAGGTTAAAGTCCAATTAAAAGAAGACATTTGGCTGGGCCAAGAGTGAGCCATCAGAAATGACATGGAAAACAACCATACTGTACTACTTAATTTACAAATCAGTTGTGAACGTACATACAAATTGGTTGGGGGCATTTGCAAGGGTTGATGGTGGTAGGACAATCTGCACAGAGGCAATCTTTGATCCCAGTCCATCCCTGTGTGGAGGAACTTCGCACGATGAACACATATTGTATATTTTTGGACAAAATGAGTAAGCGTACTGCATATAGGAGAGATTCTAAACCATAGCAGGAGCACACAGTAACAAAACACACCAGAAATGTTTGAAGACACAAGCACATATTGCACATCTCCTGTCAATCATCATAACTTGATCAAAATTTAATGAACTTAGTAATACATCATTATTTTACTTGAGCAATAACAAACATTACATCATAATAGTGATTTACTGTCATCTAGTATGCAATTTCTGTAAAACATTTTGCTTTGAAATGATTATTTAAACAACTGATTACTTTAATCTGAAGCCACCATTCTGTCATCCGGCATTACATGAAGTAATGAAATAGTCATCTGATGTCATCAGTATATTTTTATATATTCTGCTGATACACATCTCTCTATATATATAAAAAAAATCCTGGAATAGAAAAGCAAGGTGAAGATACGTGATCTTTTTGGAAGTTCTCGGAAGACATTTAAAAGACCCGCGAGACAAAAAACACTGGCCACAGAGCATCTCGCGGGGACCGTAAACATGAGACTTGGTGCCAAGAGATTGTCCCAGGGCAGTCTCGCGGGGATGTGGAACATAAGATTCTTGCAAGACACGCTCTTCTTATCAAATAAGAGCACGGACAGCCAGCAAAACATTCAGTCATGTTAGGTCACGTGGCACATACAGATCCTGTGCTCTCAGCAAAGAAGAAAGAGCAGTGTGGAGTAAAGAGACCCAAGGTGTGATACACATGCAGAGATATGAAAGCAGTAAAATTCGAAAGTATTGTAGCGTCCCAGCCAAGCTGAAGCCTGTTTTGTTTTAAGTGACTATTAGGTCCGATCGAGGGAGGGCAGAGTACAGCACAGAAGACTGATAGCTGGGTGCTGATTAATGCGGTAAGGGGGAGGCGAGACCCGTGGGAGGAGGGAGTTGGAGAGGATGCTAAAAAGTTGTGTTTGGGGTTACGCAGTCGGCGATTGTTAAAGTAGAACTTTTGTGACACTTGATTACGTCAGTCGCTACAGTATCAAAAAAAAGACAGCACAGATCGCATTGACGCAAACAAAAGGAAATTAGTTTAAGTCAGAGAATTTCAAAAATGGGGTTTAACTGACATGTATTTATTGGTTACTTTGAAAATAAAAATTATTAACTGCTGATGATGTGGATCGTTTTGTCTGTGCTGAAATTCCAAACAGAGAAACCTATCCTAAATTATGGTACAAAGTTATTAAACTCAAGTCTCACAGATCTCATTTAAAAGACTCATCATATTGGGACACAAAAGATTCCAAATATTGTTTTTACAGAAGTTCTGAAATAAAAGTGAAACTAATGAAATAGCAACAATTCAAAGAAAAAAAAAATCTTACAAGTGTGTATCCGGAAAACCAAACACAGGGGTTGGCGAGTGAAGCGAGCAAGGGGCGAAGCCCCCTAGTTATCATAAATGTAATCAAATTGCATTTTATTGTTGCTGTGGGATATGGATCCTTAATCCTATTCAACTGATTTTTGTTTTAAAAATGCATTTAAAATGATACTTCACACCTTGCCGTTATGCCATAAGGAAAGCAATAGAAAGGATCTACTTCAGTGCAAGAGAAACAAAATGGACTGTTTATTGATAATGCTGGAAGCTTGCTGTCAGGTAGGATTAAAATAATGTCTTGGCAACAACAGAACTTTGAGAAACTTTTTGAAGAGTTAACCTGACTTGCATTTGTTTGGGATATGAGAGGAAATATCCACTGACATCTGCAATGGGAAAACTTTATAATTATCCATTCTTCTCGATATGCCTGATCCTGACATCCTAACTTACAATGTAAAAACTACATTTTAAAATAAGCAAAAAAGAAAATGTCAGAGAGGGAAAAATATTTATATGCTTTAATGCAATACCGTACTATTTTTTGTTGTTGTTGCTATCACCGAATTAGAAAAAAGGTGTCCAAGAGATAAGTGGATGGAAAGAAATGAAAATTATAAATTATACCTTTCAGTGAGGAGACAGCACCATCATGTAGCAGGAATACTTAATTTCAAAATGTACCAGTTTTGCCTGATGACAATAATTTCTCCACATGCTGTTTGTTTTGCAATGAAGATAAGTGTTTCTCTCACAGAATGAAATTGAAGTGTTAATTCTGAAACTTCATTGTTGTTCCACAGAGCAATCAGCTAAGCGCTGCTTTGTTCCTCTGATTTTCTGCATAGTTTGTTACACTTGACACAGCATTCCGTTACTGGTGAAAGTCTCATGAATTGTAAATGAAGATTTTTTTCCCTTCTTTTGATTCATGCGCTGTTGTGCATGTATTTACCAGGTAGCGCATTCATGCAGAGAGCGAGAGAGTGAGAGAACAAGAACAGCGCCTAAATCCAAGGAACATCTGGATCCAAAAGGAAACTAATCCTTCACGAGAGGTATTTAATGTAAACAAAAGTAACTGACAAACAGATTATTCTGTCTTCATTATTGCTGCAAGGCTTAAGCTCATTTTTGTCTGCTCTACCAGATCTACTCAAATAAAATGTGAAATCAACCTGAAATTAAATATATTATTTTTTTAAAAAAATTTTTGAGTCAAAATGAAGGACACTATTATGAATATGGCAGTCTGAGAAAGAAACCAACAATGATCTGTGTGTATTAAAAATAATAAAACTTAATCTTTTTTCTAATTGACTTAGTATGAACAATAAATTGTTAAATATACAGTATATTGTAAAACGAATATCAACTTCAACCATCCAGCCAATATTTTAATTTGTTTTCACCCCTACAACATGTATTAAAGTGCACACAACGTGAAGGTATAAACATCGTTTAAGGAAAGTACAATTGCATGTAATTCTGCAAGACCAACAGTTGCACAGTCCTTCTGGTTCAAATACGACAACAATATAATAACATATGCATTTCATCCTCAAGCACAGGATATTGTCCACCCATTTAAATAAAAATCTATGACACAGACTGGTTTCCAGTCCAGAATGCAGGCTTGGGCTTCTCCTGAACCTATGATTAAAATGCTCCAGCTCAGACTTTTGAGTGATTATTATGAAAGACCTCTGCGTTCTGCAGGGGGCACACACTTTGCTTTGTAGACTAAAAAACACTCGCACACCCCATTGAACAGGTGCTGGAGGACAAAACAATTGAATAGTAGAGAAAATGGCACTTTGTCACTGCAAGCTCTCATCATTGTTTTCAAATGCTGTTTGCAATAATAGTCGAAGCCAAGGTTCAACTCCTTTTACTCTCCCCCCTTCTTGTTCTTTCTGTGTTTCTCTCTGTAACTGAAATATTCCCACACATTCTTGGATACATGAATGACTTTGTGCCTGACCTTCAGTGTAATCCTGGTTTTCGCTTTAGCTTTAGGTTTTCACGTTTCAAGTTCATGTGGTGTCTCTGGTTCCATATACGAGCTAAAGACATTTACGTATAAGCTATATCTGTGTGCAAATATGGCCAAACAACATTTATAATGTGTATCTACTTAACCGTTTAAAGTAAGACTCACTGTGGCATACTATTCATTAATTATATCTCCCCAGTTTAAAGAAGTTAATTAATAATGAAATTGTCTAAAAAAGCGTTCAGCCTTTTTATTATCAATAGCTGGCTATATTTCTCCCTAAATTCTGCTGCTCATACAAAGTCGAAATCCATCAGTTCGTTCTTCCTTTCTTTCAAGTCATTGGTTGCTGCTTGATTGCAACCATAGATAGCAGGCTACTGTATGTCTTGGCTTGGCAAGAACCACTCCTCAGTGATTTATTAGAGGGTTGGCAGGTAGGTGGAAGGCTTGTTGTTGGCTATTACTACAGGGCCGCAGACACAGCAACATTGCAAATGGGTTCAATTACCAGCACAACAAAGCTCTGCTGATCCACAGAAATTGAATCCAAATGAAGCAGCTGTCACACTGCACTAATGGCAGGCTGAAGGAGTTAGCCAAAAATGACCTAGAACTCGGTTTTTAAACTCCTTAAATGAACTTTGACAGCAGAGACAACATCATTGAATATACTATTTAAATATGGCCCTCTACTTGAAAGTCCATTGTTAATAAGGCTTTAACTGTAATCATACATTAACATACAGATAACAGATGACATTTGCCTCCCCCTATTATTACCTAGAAGGTTGGAAGCGACATTTAAGGTAACGATTTTAAAAGAAATGAAAATAAATCTAGAAACATAATATCAAACATAAACTTAATGATGTGCAGAGTTACTGAATAAAACAGCTATGCAATAATTTCTCATCAACTCAAAACAAAGTTATGTTGGTTTGTAAAGTAATTACAATTTTGCAGTGTTTAAATGAAGCTGCAGGTTAATAAATTCAGACTTAAAATACTACAAATTATGTCAACACCTTACCTTGAGATTCTCTTATTATAGCACAAAAGCTCAGTTAGATTGTAGTTAGGCAAGTAATCACCAAGTCACACTGTAAAGTTATTTTCCTGAAATTGCTATAACTTCTAACAACAAAAACAACTATAAGTTATTCAAAAAGAAGTGAAATGAAATTAGCAATCAGTCAATGGGATAAGACTGACAAATCATAATGAAGCCTGAAATAATGTTGTCCCAAATCCATTCAGCTCACAAAGGATAAGAAACTGAATCAGTCAATCTTCATACTTGTGGTCATATTACTGGAAAAAGCAAGAAATGCACTAAAACCTCAAAAAGAGAAGTTAATTCCACACTAAAAATTAAAAGAGAATAAGAAACATGGCAGGTTAGGTGGATTGGCGATCCTAAATTGGCCCTAGTGTGTGCTTGGTGTGTGGGTGTGTGCCCTGCGGTGGGCTGGCGCCCTGCCCGGGATTGGTTCCTGCCTTGCGCCCTGTGTTGGCTGGGATTGGCTCCAGCAGACCCCCGTGACCCTGTAGTTAGGATATAGCGGGTTGGATAATGGATGGATGGAACCCGTTCAGTTATTATCCATAATCAGTCACTTTTGAACACACTGTGTTCCAAAAGTTCTTCATTATTTTCCAGCACAGTGATAACTTTTTTTCTTATTTTATGTTTTACTGTCCATCTAAGTAACCAAGATTAAATCTTAGAAGTTTTAGGCTCCTTTAGCCTGACTAAACTCTGCAGAGCAGTCAGCTCTGGCAAACACATGAAAATCAGAAATCAAAGAGAACAAATGTGGGCTAACAGTAAAAATTGCATGTGGTGAAAATGTAGCTGACATTCTGAAACTCTGACAAGCTTGTTCTTTAAGCCGAGATGGTCATGTGTACCACTGAAGGCCTAGAAAAACTAAACAATGCCCACTTCGCCCTACAGCAGATTGTTTTCACCCATTAAATCATAGTCGAACAAACAAATATTTACATTCTATAGGTCCATCCAAAACAAACTTTACAGAGAACTAGTCACCCAATATTCTGTTTAGTAAACAACTCATAACTGAAATCCAACTTTTAGTAGCACTTACTTGTTACAGAAGTGAGTAAAGCCAAGGTAAATCATGGAAATGTCTTACAATGAAGATGAAGTACATGTTTCCATCAATAAAAAGTGCACCTCCTGCAGAATGTGCAATATGGTCTGCTGGTATATTGAGATTAACCAAGTCTTGTGAAGCTGTTTGTATAACACTGCTTGAGTTACAATTTGCAAAAGAAGATATTGGTGACATTAAAATTCACACCTAGCAGATATTCTTTTGTGTATAAAAATAACAGGAGTCAAGCATGCTTTCTGTTGAGTGTTTTTTTCCCACCCAGAAGATGAATTGGAATAAAGAGGTTTCAAAATGGACGCATGTTGAAAATCCTAATAACCCAATATTGGATTGAACAGGTTTCAAAAAACGAACATGATAAAACTGCAAGGTGTATGTAATCTGTCTTCTGAAAACAATACTCAAATCATGAGGCTGAAAGAGCTACATATCACGTGATGAAAAGCTGTATTGATGGGGATTGTGAGAAATATCCAAATTTTGACACCATGTAATAGTCATGATCATTAATCCATCCATTATCCAACCCACTATATCCTAACTACAGGGTCACGGGGGTCTGCTGGAGCCAATCCCAGCCAACACAGGGCACAAGGCAGGAAACAAACCCTGGGCAGGGCACCAGTCCACCCCAGTAGTCATGATCAGCAAAAATATAATTACATAATCTGCTGGTGTTTAACTAGAGCTTTGACGTAACCGCTCTGTTTGCTTGCAGTTATCCCCGGCACCTCCTATCCATGTCTATTGCTTTCCAATATTATTCATGCAGCAGTCATGGTAAGTGAAAAGCCCAAGCTCAGACTGGTGATATTGCCCCAGCTTTTTTGCATTTTGTGTCTCTGCATGAGTCTATGCTCAGGGTCTTGCACCAATGTTGTGATGTTGAGCTTTTAGCTTTTTCAGTATTTTTGGATAACAATTTGTTGTGTGTCTTCTGTTTGACGTTCGTTGATTCCTTTTGAATTTGTGAAACAATGATAACAGTTTTTTTTTTTCAATCTGCTTGACGTGGCTCTAATTGTAATATCTCTTCCCAATTTCCTTTTTCACAATAGTACTCACTGCATGCCTGTTATGATCATTGTTTTTGCATATAAGAATTTATTTTTACACATGTTTCAGCTAGTTTGTTTCATTGGGATAGTCAGCTTAAAAACAACCAAAATGTCTTAAGTCAGGGGCGAGTCAAAATATATTAGTGAAAGGACCTTTTGGCTTTGCTTCTTTGATGTAGTTTCTAGTTAGCAATTTTAGTTTTGGTGAGCAGTTCTGTCAGCGTTTCTTGGTTTTCAAACTCTTCCCCTTTCTGGGTACCTCCCTGCTGAATGCATTTAGAGGAATTTTGATCAAATGGGGTACTGCCTTTCTTACTACCCATGCAGCTGTAGTGTTGTGCTTAAAGGGCAACCACCTGACAGATGGCACAAAAATGTGCCAGTGAGTCACCTGGATTTATGAAGCATCAGTGAGGCCAGAAACAACAGAAACAGCATGTAGTAACAGATAACCTAGTAGGCTGTAACTCGACTCTGAAAAGAAAGCAACAGAAAAGCTTCACCTAATGAATCTACACAGTAAGCACAGACACCTGTCAATTTGAAGTAATTCATAAAAGATACAACCAGCACAGTGCTGAAAACAAACAAAACCAACTAAGCAAATACAAAAATCAGTACAAAACCTAGTAAATTAAAATGGCAAAATAACTGCATATGTTCTACACCTTGTCTTCATTCCATTTTGTTGTTGTTTTCTTGCATTTTCCTCTAGTTTGTTACCCTCAATTCTGTTTTTTTTTTATTTTAAATTGCATGTTTTTACATTTTTTTGCCCACAAGGCATTTTGGGATAACTATGGGAATACATTACACTGGCAAGTGTTGCCTGGCATCTCCACTGATGAATCCTGCTATGACACAATGACACAAACTGTAATATAATATTACTTTTCCAGCTGGTTGAATTTCCATAGAACATTTTTAAACAGAAACATAAAACATGTGGGCAGCACGGTGGCCCAGTGGGTAGCGCTGCTGCCTTGCAGTTAGAAGACCCAGGTTCGCTTTGCGGGTCCTCCCAGCATGGAGTTTGCATGTTCTCCTTGTGTCTGCGTGGATTTCCTCCCACAGTCCAAAGACATGCAGGTTAGGTCAATTGGCGATTCTAAATTGACCTGTGTGTGTGTGTGTGTGTGCCCTGCGGTGGGCTGGCGCCCTGCCCAAGGTTTGTTGGCTGGAATTGGCTCCAGCAGACCCCCGTGACCCTGTAGTTAGGATATAGCAGGTTGGATAATGGATGGATGGAACATAAAACGTTTTTAAACAGAAATTAAATTGTGTTATTCTAAAATATTACATTCATTTTGATAAACTAATCATAGCACTGTACAGAGGCACTACAATTAAAACACAATACAAAATGATTCTTAAACTACCAAATTATCGCAGCAATTACCTTAGAAGCCTATTAAAAATGCCTGCCTGCTGCATCCTCCTTGCAGTGGTATTACTTTGGGTTTGTTTTTGGTTTCCTCCTCTACAGAATGTACTAAGGATATTTCCAAAAGAACATTTTTCTAGCTAGGTGTTTGGATTTTGTTTTTCACTTTGGCCTTTGTACCTAGTAAGATTTCCTTTTTTTGAAGATGTGTTTTGGATTTTTTATTCATTCAAACTTAAAACCTTTATATATGTAAACGTTACATTTGTATTTCTAAGGTATTATGTTTTCACGTGTCATGACCCTCAGCAGAAAAAGCAGTTTGAGATGATGAGATGAAATTAAGGATAGATAGATAGATAGATAGATAGATAGATAGATAGATAGATAGATAGATAGATAGATAGATAGATAGATAGATAGATAGATACTTTATTAATCCCAATGGGAAATTCACATACTCCAGTAGCAGCATACTGATAAAGAACAATATTAAATTAAAGAGTGATAAAAATGCAGGTAAAACAGACAATAACTTTGTATAATGTTAACATATACCCCCGGGTGGAATTGAAGAGTCGCATAGTGTGTGAGGGGGACGATCTCCTCAGTCTGTCACTGAAGCTACTCCTCTGCCTGGAGATGATACTGTTCAGTGGTTGCAGTGGATTCTCCATGACTGACAGGAGTCTACTCAGCGCCTGTTTATTAAGAATATTCAGGATTTTGACCCTCTGATCAGTCCTGTGTATTTACTGAAATGGATTTAGTCTTGAGCCTTGCTATTACTGGATTTTTCTTGAATTACCTTTTTACTTATTTAATACTTTATATTCTGCCTTTTGTTTTGTTATATGTTTGATTTCCTTTTCTTTTATGCATTAAACCTGTATAGCCCTTATTGTCTTAATAATTTCATCATTTGCTACTACATAATGTATATATTGTTGATGGTTGTATCTTGGGTGGGTATCTTTTCTTGGAGTAAAATCATTAATAACAATAAAAATAGTGGCTAAAGAAAAGAACTGGCATTTCACTGTGCAGGCCTTCTTTTATAATGATGGGACATGATCACTGAGACCATAAGACACTATCGCCACATCACATGATGACACAAAGTACTTCACAAGACTGTGTGCTCTTGTGGCATCATTCGATGGTGGCCATCTTAGACTACTGATATAATGTAAGGTCATCTTATGGAAAACAAAGAAAGAAATAAAAGCACTAGGCCAATATTAAATGTGCTCAATTGGCTGAGAAACCAGAAAAGACTCTTAGCTAATCGGACAAGGTGATAAGCATGCAACAAATCTTTTAGACAATGACAGTGAAAAACTGATAAAATTAGAAGCCTACTACAATCGTGCAAACACTTGGTCCCTAAATAATCTGAATATGACGCACAGAAACCTTAAGTGATGAATCTTATAATTAGACATGTATGGAATGACTAATGGCTTAAAACTATTTCATTTTAAAACTGAGCTTGCTGGTGAGAAGATATCAGCCAGACAAGATTATCACAAGTTGGATTTCCAACTTAGATTCTGATCTAATAAAGATTTTTGACTTAACCATCATTAATGTGACAACAGCATAACCCGAGAAATCTTTAACATGAAAGAGATTCTCAACAAGTAACAAATAAATGATAGTGTTTTGCATTCAGTAGGTGTATAAGGTAAGTAAAATGATTTGCGGCCCTGTATCCACAACATGAAGTCTCTGCAAATCACAAAGCAAATGGATGTTGGAGTCTGAATAGCAGGTGATTCTAGCAGCAGGGGTTCCTTTGACAAAATAAAATTGATTTCTTGTGGATTTTGTGGTGGGTCCTGCAATGTGCTGTATCAGTGCATTCTCCCAATCTCTTTCTCTCTCTCTCGTGGACTTAAGACTCTTGACTGTGAGCCTGGAATACACATTGAAAAGGCATGAAATTAGATTAGGATTGCCAGTGCTTTCTGGGAAATGCAGTCTTTCACATGTCTCAGTTCATACTTTGAAAAAGTCTAAAAACACAGAGTAATATAAAAAATATGAAGTGTGGAAAGTAAATAAAGATTCATTTTTTAACCATTTGATGGGAAATAGTTGTATAAAAACGCTGGGCACACTCTGGAGCGATTCGTATTCTATTTGGGCCCTTACCTCCAACTGATGCTGGTAGCATTTCACTATTATTGTAATTGTAAAGAAGGTGTTTATTACACTTATGCATTTATCAGTAAGACAGATTTAGACCTGAGCCACATTGTAACCAGGCAACAAGGATTTTAGCATTTACTGAGTTTGATTAGGAGTGGATGGAGGCTGTGGATCAATTTCAGGTGCCGAGTTTTTAATTCAGAATTCAATTTCACAATCAACAACCTAAGTCAAATTCAAAAGAAAACCCGCAGTGATGGGTTGCATGGTTATTTAAATGCTATTCCCAATGAAATCAGTTTGAGTTTTAGCAGCCTTGAAGCAGAGCCAGTAAGGAGGAACACTGAATGTCCCTACAGCAAAAACCTCATAGTAATGTGGACTGTAAAACTGTTTTAATTCTAACTAAAAATGAGTACTTTTATAGTGAAAAACAAATTGTTATATGAAATGTTATATTAGATGAAAATGCGACACACTGTCAACTTCATACTAGAATAGTAACAATAAATTATGGGGCCACATGGTGTCCAGTCTGCGGTGGGCTGGCGCCCTGTCCGGGGTTTGTTTCCTGCCTTGCGCCCTGTGTTGGCTGGGTTTGGCTCCAGCAGACCCCCATGACCCTGTAGTTAGGATATAGTGGGTTGGATATGCATTAGGCAGACCAAGGTCATCCCTGTGTGAAACTTGCATGTTGTTCTTGTGTCTGTATGGATTTTGTCTAGGTGCTCTGGTTTCCTCTGACTATCCATAAACATGGACATTTGTTGAATTGGCAATGCTAAATTGGTTCTAGTGTGTGTGTTTGGGGTGTGTGTGTGTTTGCCCTACGATGGAATGGCGTCCTGTCCAGGGTTTATTCCTGCCTTATGCGCCATACTGGCTGGGATAGGCTCTAGAGCCCAGTGACCTCGGTTGTGATTAAGCAGGTTAAAAAATTATTTGACTATTAATTCCAATCTACTGAGGATATGAAAATATATTTTCAAAATTAGCACTTCCTGTTATTTTTAGTATATTGTTATGGAGTGGCTGGTCCCTCTCCTTGATACCTGGGACATAGTTTGGCGAGTCTGAAGCCTTTGGATTGGTACTAGCATCTCAACAAAGAGTAAACGTGGATGTCTGCTGTCCTAATGTGCCAGTGGAAAATCCTACCACCATTGTGTTTTCTGGTGATGGGGCAGACAGGGAAGGTGCAGCATTTCTCCAGTATGGTTGTGGATAATCACTTTCAGCAGTAAATGGATGGTTGAAGTGTCTGACAGACAATTAGACAATCACTATCAAAAAAAGACCTTTATTATCAATCGCTATTTCTTAAAAACATTTTTGTCACTTAAATATTGCTAGTTACTCAGTCTTATTAAAGGTTAAAACTACCTCACAGTTCAACTTGATTTCAGCAAGATTGACCTTGGATGTCAACTCTATATTTGCTAACACTGTTGCCATGTTCTTTATACTCTTCATTGAACAATCATTCCCTATTGATGGGAGCATTGTTCTCCTAGAAGATTCCACTACCATCAGGAAATAAATGCTTTGAGAAAATTAGTTGATCTACACCATATCTAAGCAATGCAGCCATAACCCGCCATAACAGAGCCTTAATAACCTGTCAATGTGAGAATGAAGACCTCTTTTGTTGTCTGCCTGTTGAGAACAAGGAGATATATGCATAACTCATATGACTAAATCGTTTTTTCACTGAGCTGGATTTAGTGGGCTCGGGAATGTCATTTTAAATTATTCATGACACTATTATTCATGAACACGTGTGTGTTCTTTGAACCACTTCACTTATAAAAGTTTCTTTTTGGTGTAAGAAGATGTTTCTACAGTCTAATACATCGCTAGCTCCCTCTCCTGTGAAGTTTTGGTCAGATGATTCTCATGAAAACGTCCAGTTCCCACTTTATATTGACATTCACAGTCAAAAGATACACGATGGCTTGTCTGTTTTCCTTTAGACCTGGAGTTAATGCATGGACATTATGGTAGAGGATTTTATATTTTCATCTAAATTTATCTCTTGATGATTTGATCTTTGCCTTCAATTTTTGTGCCTACATCTGCTTACCCACTCTCCCTCGTGAAATATCAGCATGTTGAGTAGTCCTCATCACTTAAGCTCCTGCCAGTCATGCAGCAGCAGCCACTTTGATCTTTATTTCAAGCCATGAAAGACAGCCAAAAAAGCAAATAGTTGTCTTAAATATCTCATTGAACTGCTGTCAGTCTGAATACAAAGGGAGTGATGCATGGAAGGAAATACAGGAAGTGGCAACACCTTCTAGTTATTTGTGGGCATACCATCTTAGTGGAGAGTTATGGGGTGGTGTTGTCCCTTTAAGAGAAGTGGCAGCAGAAATCTGCACTGGAGGCCATCTCCAGTCAAGGCAAGTGAAACCCCATGGTCTAGAAGGTTCTAGTCTAATGTTCCTTGGGAAACTTGAAAAGCCATTCCTAACTTCAGAAGTGATTTATAGTCATGACCTGTTGTGTTCTGGTTTGGCACACTGGTAGCTTAATTTGTGCCCTGCGGTGGACTGGCGCCCTGCCCGGGGTTTGTTTCCTGCCTTGCGCCCTGTGTTGGCTGGGATTGGCTCCAGCAGACCCCCGTGACCCTGTAGTTAGGATATAGCGGGTTGTATAATGGATGGATGGATGGATGGATGGTAGTCTAATAGGAGTTAGGATTTCAGAGAAGAGTGGATTAATTCTCTACTTGCAGAAGGAAAAAGGATCATGATATGGATAGAGAAAGGCCCTGTCCATACCAATACATTTTCGTTTAATAATTCACAGTTTCTGTTTTTGCATTTCGTCCACACTAAACTGCCATTTTCAATCCCCCAAAATGGAGACTTAAAAAAAAAAATACTGTCCAGAGCCATACACTTGTGAAAATGCCAGCTTGACGTTTCATTGTGGACAGACGAAATTTAAAAAATGCAGATTCTAATTGTACTCCAATTTCTTTGTGCTTATTAAGTGGTTCTTCCCTGATTGGAACCTGCTCATTACAATGCCTCATTCCATGATTGGTCATTCTCATAGAAGGAAGCCATATTCTAACACACAGCGGACATAGATAAGTTGCTTTTTTGGCACTTGCTGTGTTGATTACTCGTATGCATCTAAATTGCACTTTGTACACTATGAATGCAAAAGTCAAATAATGTACCGGTTGCTACGGTTCTGTGATAAATCTTGTGGCCAGCAGCGTTACTGCTGTAGTGAAAAATTCAGACTTAGTTACTTAGACTTGTAGCCTCCTGCATCGTGTGGAGCAGTAGATGGAAGACATTGAGCCTCTGGGCTACACCCCTCGTCATTTTTAAGTTTCGCTGGTGTATGCGGCATTTGGGACAACGATACTGCTGTAGAGGCGCAGTTTCACAGCCTTGTTTATCAATGTTGTTCACCAAATATTGTGCATTTGTTGGAAGACTGCCGCTGCCTTTCCAGTTCTGCATCTGACATCTCTGTCTGCGCCACCATCCTTCGTGATGATGCTGTCCAAATAGGTGAATTCGTTTACTTCACTGCTTGGTTCTGACGCGTACATACTGTACAAAATTCAGAGCCTCGTAATAATCAGATTGTAAATAATTCAGGTGATCGCCTCTTATCAATGTTCATTACTCAAACTTGATCCATTCACAGTTAATAGCAAGGCGCTTAACAAAGTGGATGGGTGTAAAATGCAGCCAAAACTCACAAGAATAAAGGACACAGAAGCACAGTGCAGTCATGTAAAGATACAGACACACGCACTCAGTATTTATTTATTTTAATTTTTCAAGATGAAATCCAATTACTGTGGACTGCTTATTATCAACAGTAATCAGCACATTAACGTGACGGGGGTGCAATTTATTTTTCTATGCTGTGAACGCACTATCAGAGTCCTGCACATACTCATAGCTTTGAAAATACATAAAGCACAAGGGAATCAGATTTTCATGGGGCTCTGAACATTTCACTACACTGTCCCTTTAAGGATTTTTCTGCCCAATGCTCGCATGCCCAGTGTGCCCAAATATCTAAGTCATATGTGTTTTCGGTCGTTTTACTTTGTACGGAGATGCTTAGTAAATGATGTGAAAATATTATTATGGATGGAGATTGTTTAATTTTATAAAATGTTATTTATAAATGAAAATGTAGTAGTGCGGATGTAGTCAAAGTGAGACAGAGAGAGTGAAAGGGGGTTCATTAGGGGAATGCTTTGGGCATGTGAGCCCACCTGACAGACAATGCCTCAAATCTGCAAAAGCAAACTCAGAGGGCAGAACTTTTTTTTCATATTTTTTATTTTGTGCTCCACCCTTACTTTATTCATTTATTATGCTTTTTAAATTTAGTATAGGCTAATTTTAAGTTATCTTACTTACTCTTTGGTGTTTATTATGCTTATGTTAATCAGTTTTCCTGTCTGTTTAAACAAATCTGTGTCTTAATGTGTATTCATTATGTAATTAGTATTTTGTAAGGTTTACAATTGCATTTACCTGAGAACTTGTTAAAGCATTCTGAGCCTGTGCTCAGTGAAGAGCGTTATATAAAAATAACCTGAACAAAATTGAATTTCTCTACATGCAAATGGTGCCTATAAAACCTTCATTTATTCATGTGTCTACTTTATTTTGTCAGTTCCTTGTGAATGTGAATTTCCTTTGGGATATAAAAAGTACTTATTTGCCACATATATCATGAAGCTGACCAAATGAGCAACATCAAGGGCAAGACGAGACCCGTATACAGGAAGCACACAGCATTATGTATATTAAAATCTACAGCTTAAAAAGTTGTGTTAATAGGCACATCCTAGTCAGACAGAGCCACAAAAACATGGCAAGAACATGCAAACTTCACACACAGAGAGTGACCTGGGTTATATTCAAACTCGGGACTCTTAGCTGTAAGGCTGCAGCACTAACCACTATACCACGCTGCTGCCCATGACAACAACTTTTGATTCTGTTCAACACAAAAAGCACAGTCAGTAAAATCAAAAAATACTTGTACCTTACACAAATATTTCAGGTTTAATCCTGATAAAATATTTTTTAAACAGGACTGTGAGAAGCAAATAGGCAATCTGTTTAGTAGGTAACAACAATAGTTAAATATACTCACAACTTAAGCATTAATAATGCCAAATACAGTGTCTGGAACTGCAAATAAACTATTCAGAGATCCTGAAAGAATCTCCCTGCAATCCATGTCTAAAAACTCATTTTAGCACTTTATTTTCAACGTAACTTCTGGTGGCAGGGCCAGATAGTGCTTTTAAGAACACTAAGTAAATCCTTACTTCAGGTCATACAGTTCATACATAGGCATTCATTGACTTTAAGTTTACCGTATATACTCACACATAAGTCGGGTCTTGAAACCCAAAAAATCGATCATAAAATCAGACCTCGACTTATGTCCGTTGAAAAATCTTCTTGCCTCCTCCAATCTCACATCAGTTTCTCTGATGCACTGAATTTTGTTGCAGCAGCGCAGTTACCAATTTCTTTCGCTACTTCAACAACGTTTAATTTAAAACCAGCTTCATATTTTCTTGTGATCGAACGCTCCATCATAGATAAGGAATGCTCTTACGATAAAGTTGTATGAGGGTGTGAGATACAAAAAACACAAATCAGTGCAAACATTGCTTCAGAATAGTTTGGGTATTTCCGTGTGGTCATGTAGGCACAATAGAGAGAGAAAGAAAGGTTAGGAGCACACGCTGGTTCAACGCATTGCCGCACCCACATAGAAAAAAAAGACAGTGTGCTCCATGGTGTTAGCATATCATAATCCCTTGTACCAATATCGTGATTTTTTTGCATTCTACTTATATGACCGACATTATAAAATACCAGAAATTATACTGTACAATGAAGTACCAACTTATCTGCGGGACAACTTATCCGTAAGTATATATGGTATCCCTTAGGCCACTTATAAGCAACCATGGATAATATACAGTATCATTAATAACAAATCTAAGTAACTACAGTGATGAGTCAAACATTATAAGCAATCCCATATAAAGCAAATTAAATCACATAAAAATAGC